>NC_133528.1:85652918-85955124 GCF_048544455.1 Silene latifolia
CTCCTAATAGAATTGCAATTTTTTTGACCTGAAGTAGCAGGTTAAGTTCATTGACGGTCTCATCTTTGCTTCTTTCTGGAGTAATTATTATTCATCTCCGTCCTCATACCTGCAACTTTCCTTCTTTCTCCTCTGTCCATTAATTTTCACCATTTTCATTTTCATTAATTAATTACCGCCTTAAGTTAATCAATAATCTCAAATAAGTATCACTCAAATCAATAATGAAATCTATGTTTCATATCACACAAATCTCATACCCATTAATTGGTAACCCTCATTTTCCCATCTCAAACCCAATACCTAGTAACCCTCAATCAACGCCTCCGACCAGTCTACCTTCCGTCAACTTTAGCCTCTACCCCTCTCACCTTGGCCGATCTACCCCTAATTTCAGCAACCATAACCAAGTCCACCAATCTAACGACAATTACTCCTTATTTAAACTGTGATTATGTCGGCGGAACTTCCAGATCTAACTAATGGTGGCTAAAGGTAAAGAAGGTTAGCAGGCTGGCAGCAAAGGATGTCGCGGTTAAATCCAATGATAATGGAGTTGATGATTTATGCCGGTGGTAATGGTGTTACATCATTAAAATAAGGATGATATGTGATTTATGTAAGCACCACCAACAACTCTAATTTTAATGTGATTGAAAATTCAGTGTAGATAATGTGATGGGAGTTTGACTACTTTTTTTGGTGCAAAATGTAAACCTCTAATTAAAATTTTGTTTTTGAATCAAATATCAATGACGGAATATTTTTGACAATCAAACTTTTGTATGTCGGGCTACCATTGAATCAAGATGAGGACGATTATGTTCTGCATTTCGTTGGTGTTTATGGTTGGATTTGCAGTTGCAAGTCTAATTGTTTCACACATCATTTGTATATTTTTCATATATATTTATATTTATACAAAAATTTACATTTTAGCAACAAAAAAAAAGTTATACTAATAAGGTGATAATCATAGAATGTGATTATGATGATGTTTGTTTGTTAATGGTGGAAAAGGTGATACTAATGAGAGTTTTTAAAAAGATGACCTGATAATTAGGTAGTAAGTCACCCAATTCTAGTATGAGAAGAGAGGTTAAATAGTTTGTTTTATTCTGAAATTAAATGAAGTTTGGAGTATTTTGAGAATATCCCTCATAGTTTGTAGTATTCCTATTAAATAACCCTTACAATTATGTTCACGTAAAGGTTGCATTAGCCAAGTATTTTGTGTAAATTTCTTATTATGATTCTGATACTAAACCAAAAGTCCTCTTTTTGATTTATATTGTGAATGACTTGTGGATTTTAGTTTTTTCCCACTCGTTCGGCGGGAAAACCAACCTGACCCTAAAAAAGAAACAAATTCGAGACAGAATAGTAGAACCTGAATATGGCTTCAAACATGATTGACTCGATTTGATTCGAATAGAACCCAAACTTTGTTGAAGCTAACCTGAAATAACCCAACCTGAAACCATCGACACCAAAATGACCCAACCCAAATGACTCTAGGGGACTCGAGATAGATAGTTTGAAATCACATTTAATATCATCGTATGCGAATTTTGAGAACTCTTTGACTTCTTATTTCTTCTGTTATTTTCTTGTAATTGTTGCCAATAAAATCGTTCTAATCTCAATTTGAGTTTTGGCGTTTTTCTCTTTTTCGGTATGCTCGTATTCGGGTCAGATTGGGTCCACTAAGTGTTGCTTAAGAAAAACGGAGAGTTTAGCCAAAAGAATTTATTAACCAATATGCCGATAACGTTACTTAAATCACGGTCAAGCTTGTTTTTCATGTACTCTGTCATCAAGTTGGTTTTTGGTCTATTTGTAAAGGATTGGGAAAATAGTTACATTCCATAATTTGGTTAGCTGATGAAATAAAAGGTCTACTTGTATTTCAATAGTTGATGGTTGGAGAGAAGCTCGGAAAGAGAAGGTCCTTAGCAAACTCAGTATTTATATACATAAATGCAATGTAATCATTTTTCAATTTAAGCCGCATGTATATAATTTACACGTGTTTTTAGAAGGAAACATCTGCTAAAACCTAAAATATATAAATTCCTTGGATATTATTAGTGTTTGAAAAAGGGAGCCATCAATTAAAAAGAAGAAAATAGAATGTGATCCCAAGACATCTTTCTTTTGAAAACTTGTACCAAAAGTTATGCTTTCTAATGGACACATTTGGTATCTACCTTAAAGAGTATCGTCAAAATTGTTCTTCTCAATTTTCAACATTACGTAGTTGTTTTCCACCACTAGCATAAATTCCCACTCATCCCTTCTTACACCAATCATCATCTTCTTCTATAAATTTCTCCATTCTTTTAAGTACAATCTTCACTTATCTTAGGTTTCAGGACCTGTTTTCTCCCTATGGAGAAGAATACTTATCCTCCTACCTTAAAACCCGAAAATAATAATGCAACTGTTTGCGAGAAATTGAGAAGAGTTATCCAAACCACTTCTCCTTTCAGAGCTATTCGTTTTGGTTCCAATAACCAGGTCCACGATGAACCACCTTCCCCTAATGTTTCTCTCATGACTCATACTCCGGTAAGTGATCGCTGTACTCGAATCCCCAAACAGTCTAACAGTACACAAACTGGAAGAGGTTTTGATGTTTCCCCTAATCTTACTCCTGCAAGCGATAGGTGCCCTCAACGACCAGTCGAGAACATGAAACAATCCGATCAAAGTGTTCCTATTATCTTTCGCCAAAGCGAAAATCATTCAAATATAACAAATCATAAACCCATCATGTCCCAAACCAACAAGCCTAAGGCTAGTTTATTGCCGATACATGGGTTCGAGCATAGAGTTCCAACTATGTCCCACATCGGAGAGAAATCGTCAATTGCTGAGAGTATAAATGGGTTATTTACTGAGTATATAGATCGAGCGGGGAGGAAGATTAGAAGTCCAACAATGGTGGGTGGTACTAACATGAATGTTGACAGTTTTAATGATAAGGTATCTGATTTTATTGATCGTGCAAAGAATAAGTTTCATACTGCACCTTCTTTGGTTGATTCCTCATTCAAGGAGAAGAGGTTCAAGTAGTAATGTGTTCCAAATCTCAAGCATGCAGTAAGTATGGTAATTTGTGGTGTTGTGAATTGTGTTTGTAATGTATTGTGAATTTATGATAATGGCATTTATGTAGGCCGGGATACTATAGTGCCTTGCTTTGGGGATGTGAAGCTTTGGCATTGATTATTAATTCAGCAAGTCTTCCTTAAAACCGTCTCAAACTTTCAAGCGGGCATATGTAACTCTTTTACAGTAAAATGTGACCACATTTTGATAAAAAAGTAGCAGGACAACAATTTATAGCTGTAACACTAGTTAAAACATTTTATCGTTATATGGTCACATTTACCACAAAAATGGTCATATATACCGTTTGAAATTTCAGACGAAATGGCCCGTCTGAAATGAGAATTGGTTTTATTAATTATCGTGAATATCTCTATATCTATACAATAATATAAAAAGGCTTGTTGAGCAATTTTTTAGCTGCCACGTGGACATCAAATTTCAACTTTTTGAGCAAATTTTACTCAATTTGGCTATTTACTAACTATTTTTACCTAGCCATTATGAATAACATTATGTCTTATTGTAGCCTAACATTTCATCTACCTTATTGATTATAACTTTTGATCTCTGTAACACCCCGGCCGAAGCCTAGGGTCGGGGTCACTCACGGTAGCTTGCCAGGCTGTGTATATAGCCCACAGATCAACACAGGTCCTTTCCAGCACATTTTGTCCTCACTCATCCGCATCCCGGGAACCTTCCCAGGAGGTCACCCATCCTAAGACTACTCTCAGCCAAGCACGCTTAACTGTGGAGTTCTTTTGCATGGATAACCAGAAAAGAAAGTGCACTTTGTTAATATGAGTAGTACTTTCAATCGCTTTAAGCACTAGTCAGATTTTAAGCCTATCAATGGACCTCTTCAATGGGGTACCCCACCTGAATAACGTCTTCAGTTCAGTGGACTATTACAATCTCCCTACTATAATAATACTCCATTAACTTGAGAAGTTGAATATTTCTCGATTATTTTGATTTCATATTTACTAATTTTCACCTAACCATTATAGATGACATTATGTGTTATTGTAGCTTAACATTTCATCTACCTTATTGATTATAGTTTTTGATCTCCCTACTATAATAATGCTCCATTAACTTGAGAAGTTGAATATTTCTTGATTACGGTTTCATATGTTTCAACTTCCTTTAAATTTATGTGACTTAAAAATGATAAATTAAATATTCTACCTACATAGTTATTACTATACACTTTTCTATAAATTAAGTAGTTTTACCATTTTTACAATCCAATTCATAATAAAAAAAATCAAAACAAAATACTTCTTCATATATTTTAGATTCAGATTTGCTCAAGACAAACGTTGATCAAATTTCACGTAAAGCAAGAGATTCAAAGTTATGTTAGGAAATTCATCTTGTATATGTACATGTTGATCTATTCGGTTTTGAAAATTTGCATTTATAATGTTTTAGTTAGTTATTTTTAAAGTTTTATATTTGTAATCTTACAACTTTCCTTGTGGTTGGCTAATCACAAATTTTATTCTTATTATTATTATATTACAGCACAATGGTGACTCGTCAACGAGAAGAAGGATAATGGTCAAGATGACAACAATGAGTTACCTGTTATGCGCGGAAGCGTGTTGAGACGATATAATAACAATAGCAAAATAAAGAACACAAGAATTTACGTGGTTCACTATCAATATGATAGCTACGTCCACAGGGCCAGGGAAATATTTCACTATGTAGGGAGAGAATTACAGATTACAAAAGATGAGCTCTCAAACTTGCCTCTCCAAGTTTTCTACCTTTCTCTCTTAATTAACCTAGAATATAGTCGGGTCTTTATATAGTATTATTCCACCCAAAACTATATACCTAACCTAAACATATCAAGAAAACAACCAAGGAAATCCTCAAAGATCATATTAAGGAAATTAATTACTAACTTCCCTAAATAAAGCACCAATCAAATTCTAGTGCACAACCATGAATGTTTCATACGTACAATACCCATGAAACAATTCCAAGGTCAGAAACATGTGCGACCCGCATAGATAAACAACGGACTCCATGTAGCTGCTCTTCGTCCTTTGTCTTTGCTTTTATTCCTTAGTTTATTTTTCTCCATCTTTTAATCTCACTCTCACATACCCAAATCGAAAACGACTCGGACGAGTCATATTCTAACAATCTCCACCTTGACTCGGACAATCGGATCTACAAACAACTTCCAGTCAACTGAGCCCCACCTCCGATACCAGTCTCATTCCAAGAGACACCGTGCTAGCTCCACCTTAGCAAAGATGAGCTACACTATAGCCAGAACCTGACCCACGTCAGAGTCTAATGCCTACGCCGAGGCATGGACGCCCCCGTCGGGGCTCCTTACCTGTGCTCGCGCCGGAGCACTCACACCCTCGCCAGGGTGATCCCGCGCCCTCACCGGGACGCGCTAGCTAACTGGTGACTCCCCATAAAATCACCTCTCGACCCAACATCTTCTGGCTCAGACTTGTTGCTCGAGACAAAATAGCTACCTTTTAGTATACAAGGCTCGAAATTTCCAAACCTTATCATAACACTTCGTAACTGAAAGACTCTTTATTGTTCTTCTTGACGATCTGTTTTATCAACCCGACCTTTAGGAGTATCCCCTAACTCCACCTTCTCGTTGACACAATCATCCTCAACAAAAGATGAACTCTTCAATTCGGTTGTTGAATTTCTTCTTGCTGATCTTGATCCATCGACCACTAGAGCCTCGGCAAGCTCCACCTCACCTTCAACATCATCAACTATCAAACCAGAAGCAAGACTCAACCCCTCTAGACCAACATGCCTAGTATGACTCACCTCTACATTACCACAATGTTTAGAAGGTGACATACCCGTAGTCAATGCCTTACCTTGTAAAAGATACAAGTTACCTGCACTTGACTTCACACCACGAAGTAACTCCCATAGACCCTTGCACACAGTCAATACTCCACCTTTTCCTTGAAATCGAAAACCCCTTCTGTCTAACATTCCAAGAGAAATAAGATTACTCTTAAGTTGTGGAACATGCCTTACACCCTTGAGATATCTAACCTTTCCATCATGCATTAAAAACTTCACGGAGCCTACTCCAACAGCCTCACAAGCCGCTCCATCACCCATTGTAACAGTGCTCCTATGATGACTATATGTCAGAAATATCCCCCGTTTAGAACACATGTGAGATGTGCATCCACTATCAAGAACCCATCTATCACCCAGATGCTTCTTTTCTTGGACCACCAATGCTAGATCATCCTCAGAGTCGTAATCACTTTTTGATTGTTGTGCAGCTGCAAAAGAAGCAAAATTTCCCTTCTTTGGCTTAGGACATTCTAACTTCCAATGACCCTTTTCCCCACAGTTATGGCAATAATCACTAGAACTTGGTCCCTTTGACTTAGGCCTATAAGACTTCTTCTTTTTCCCTCCAGTCTGAACCGTTTCCTTTTCAGCTTTAGCAACCAATCCCAAAGCCTGACTATCTACCACAATATTAGTTGCCTTCTGGCGTAATTCCCTAGTGTGAAGCGACGACTTCACCTCCTTTAGGGTCAAAGTCTCTTTACCCACCACAAGTGACTCTACAAAGTTCTCATATGATAACGGTAAAGAAACTAACAAAATAAGCGCAGCATCCTCTTCTTCTATCTTAACATCTAAATTATGTAGATCTAGTAAAATAGAGTTAAGCTTATCTAGATGATCCCGAAGTGACATACCTTCCTGCATTCTGAGGCCAAACAAACGTTGTTTCAATAACAATTTATTGGTGAGTGTTTTAGTCATATAAAGACTCTCCAATTTTGCCCACAAGCCAGCTGCCGTTTCCGCACTTACAACTTCTGTAATAACGTCGTCTGCCAGACATAACAAG
Organism: Silene latifolia; assembly: GCF_048544455.1. Classification (NCBI taxonomy): domain Eukaryota; kingdom Viridiplantae; phylum Streptophyta; class Magnoliopsida; order Caryophyllales; family Caryophyllaceae; genus Silene; species Silene latifolia. Next base: position 85,659,922 of record NC_133528.1, read on the forward strand.
ATTGTAGCATGAGCCCTTTCCTCCATTGTTACCAACTCAGGATCCTCAGTCACCGTGACTGACGACTCAGCACCTGCCACTGCCTCTGCGGTAGTCTTTGTCACCTTTGTGGAGAAACCCGGCGTCAACGGTCTCCAGATATACTGCTGCTTGAGCAAAGCCTTCATCTTTATCTGCCATAGTCCGAAATTATTCCTTCCCGTAAATCTGTCGATCTTTGTAGCGAACTGTTGTGCCATCATCTCTCCCAGATCAAATAACCTAGCTCAGATGCCAGAGGAATAAAAGCAAAGACAGAGGACGAAGAGCAGCTACATGGAGTCCGTTGTTTATCTATGCGGTTCGCACATGTTTCTGACCTTGGAATTGTTTCATGGGTATTATACGTATGAAACATTCATGGTTGTGCACTAGAATTTGATTGGTGCTTTATTTAGGGAAGTTAGTAATTAATTTCCTTAATATGGTCTTTGAGGATTTCCTTGGTTGTTTTCTTGATATGTTTATTTAATTAATTTCCTAATTAGGTTAGGTATATAATTTTGGGTGGAATAATACTATATAAAGACCCGACTATATTCTAGGTTAATTAAGAGAGAAAGGTAGAAAACTTGGAGAGGCAAGTTTGAGAGCTCATCTTTTGTAATCTGTAATTCTCTCCCTACATAGTGAAATATTTCCCTAGCCCTGTGGACGTAGCTATCATATTGATAGTGAACCACGTAAATTTTTGTGTTCTTTATTTTGCTATTGTTATTATATCGTCTCAACACGCTTCCGTGCATAACAATTGGTATCAGAGCCCAAGGTTCTATTTGGGCTAGACACGGAGATTCATCAGGCCAAGACTTGAAGGTGGACGTACATTATAAGACGTGGAACTCCTATAGCTCGGGGGAGAGCTAATATGTTCGCGAGAAGCGACATGGTCTCACGGCGTTGAGACAGGGCCGTCCAAGAGAAGACCGTCAGTGACCCGATGTGTGGTGGGCTGAGGCTTAATGGAGGCAACAAAAGCGGTCCATGGTAAGTCCAAAAAGGCGGTCCGGTGTGACGTGCTAAGGCGGTGGATTCGGACCCAGTCCAGGGTATATTGGATATGTTGGAATGTGTGTCCTCCGACAATAATGCGATCACAACTGTCGATCATGATGATCACATGTTTAAATCTCATTTTAAGAATACATGTGGGAAGTAACATTTTACAGTCAACTGGTCCACACATATCGGTAATGATTGGCTGACTAGAGTTTGACATTACTGTCGTACGACGGTGGTGATCAGTTGATCCCGTAAGGTCATACCTATAGGATGATACTCTTAATTGAATATTTAATTGATCGTATAACGATACGCGTTAATTAAATTACTTAAATTGACGGACGATTTTGGAAGTAATATTTACGTGTCTCATTGTAATTTGATTAAATAAGATGCGGTCTAAGTGATCAAATTGTTCTATTACTTAGATGAAATTATTGTTTACGGAAACAATTGGAACTGAATGAATAATTTATTATAAATACAAGACGTTGTGATTTATAATTGATAAACCGTTTTGGTACAAGTAATTATGAATTACTAAGTCGATTTTGTACATGACGTATTTTTATTAATACGTTGATTTTTAATATGTTAAAAATACATGACAATTTCACATGACTAATAACATGTGACAATTGACAAATGACAAAATATAAAATGGACCTCCCATTTTATGTAAGTGCCGAAAAATGGAGGGAGTATAATGTTTAAATTGTGTTAAATAATTAAGTGGAAAGCATAATGATTATAACTAGCTTGTAGCCATGCAAACCTAGTTTTTCTTGAGAAGAATTACAAGCTCATGCATTGGCTCTACTCTCCCCATGCCAACCGGTTTTCAAAGGGCCATTATAGAGGTTTTTTCTCTCTAATAATTCATTCACTACTTACATTATAATTCTAGTGTAAGAAAGATAATTTACTCTCTACATCTTATGAAAAATTAGAGAGATAAAATCTCCAAAATCCTTCCTCTCTATACCGAAATAATAGAGATCAAAACAATAGTTTTTGGGTCAATTTTAGTAAGATTATAATTATTCTAGATCAAATAATAATAGTCTTTTAAGGGTCATCTTGGGTATATGCTTTAAGGAGGGATTCTATCTTTGAATCCTTGTTCTTCCATTTGTAAGGAAAGCTCAAGAACAAGTGAGAAGGAGAACTCACTTGTGCCCTAAATCCGAAACTACTATAGTAAGAATGACGATTTCTTCTCTTGTCTATTTTAGTTTGCATGCATAAGATCTAGTATTAATTTTATGACTAAATTAAAATGTAACATATATGAATATGTTGAATATTGAGATTAATAATTACTAACAAGTGGTATCAGAGCCTTAGGTTGTTTGCATGCAAATCGGTTATTGTTTTTCCGAGTTAATCTAATTAACAAACAAAACTTATAAATTTGTGTTTATTACGACATATCACGAAATTTATTTGCATGTTAAAGTTTCTGGTCCTAAAATGTATTTAGGATATTTTGGTTCATTTATGGATTTTATTGTTCATTTTATATAATAATGGCATTAAAATGTGATTTTTATGATAAAAATATCATTTTTGGACTAAAAATAGCTAAACTTCCATTTTTTCAGTGGTTTTTGGATATGTTTTCATGTATATTAACTACTGATGGCCTGTAAAGTTTCATGATAAAATGAGTTGTTTTGCACGAAATATGGATTTTTCAAGTTAAAATCATATTTAAATGGCTAAATAGGTTAATATGAGTTATATTTCGAATCTGGTCATGGAAATTTAGTATGTTATCACATGCAATTTTACAAGATGTGTGTAAAATATTTGGCTATAATGAAGTCTTTATGCATGATTTATGAATTTTTGATGAAAAATCACATAAATAGTGACTATAATTAGTAATAATGCTAAAACATACTTCATGACTAAGGAAAAACGTCACATGTTGCATTTTATCATATATTTCAGATCTAAAAGTGAAAAGTTGATAAAAATTTTTTTTCCTCATATTTTTATGGCGATAATTGTTAAAACCGATAAATCGCAACATTGTTTTTCTCGATAATTTTTACGAAATTTTTAACCTAAGTTTTTGAACATTATGAGTGTCATAGTATTTTTCCAGAATGTTCATGAGTTTAAATTTCAAATTTTGAAATTATTTGAAATTTTTATGATTTAATTTGAAGTTTATGACATAATTTTGTATTTTGGGTCCATTCATGAACAATATTAAGAAATCTAGGTTAATTATTGTCAATTGTTAGTGGAGACTAATTTTGAGTCCTAAGATGGTTAGGATAATTAACTTGTACATAAATATGATTTTATGTTATTATTGTGATTTTAAAAGGTTAAATCACGCAAATCCGTAAAAACCGATTAATATACGATATTGGCTCCTTAAAGGCGATTTAGCATAAAATTGGGCATGTTCATACATATTATAATGCTGCATTTTATTTATGATTGTCATATTTTAATTTTATGTAATTTTTGAATTATGTAATTTTACTTAGTATGGCCTTAGTTTTAAATTTATATTACCCGAAATGTATGGGAATATTGATTCGGTTGTAATTTATTATGATCTCGTATCACCGTTTTGTAATTTAATAGATTTATTTTTATTTTTTTTAATTACAAATGTATAATAGGAAATTATGTAATTTATTTATTTCGGAGTTCCTTGAAGACGGTGCCACTCGAGAAGGCGATCCATCAAAGAAAGTATTACCTTGAAATGCGTGCCAAGACCGAAGTTCAAGGGACCAAAGGAGTTGATTTCCGAATTTGTAATAGTTTATTAGATTTACTATTTTAGGAAGGCCATACTAGGAATTTATTTATGCTTTGCATTTTATTTATATGTTGCATGCATCGCTAAATCGCCATAACTAAAACATGCATTATCATTTTATCGAGTTTATCGACCGTGTCAATTACAATTATCGTAGTTCACCGCTTTAGTTCACTTAAAACGTGATAGATAATAAATTGACATGACCTCTCGCTTAAATAAACAATTGAGACTTAGCCTTACCAAAAAGTAGAAACCATGAAAACCTATTTCGTGAGGGAGTGCGCTCGGCCCTACCGGGGTACAAACCTTGTTACGTAGGGGAAGTGGGTGATAAATGTCTATCCACCGAATTCATGTTGATAAGGGATGAATCGGCCCTACCGTGCCCAAGTTGATGTGGATTTGGATCATGGACACATTTATTCGAAATTTGGATCGAGCTCAACGGAAGTATTCGTGACCGTGGTCGCATGTGTTCAGGGCTAAAGATAAATATTAATGTAATTTTATCGACCAAGAGTTCTAAAAGTAGAATCGATTAAAGCGTTAATCCACCGAGTTATATTGATAAGGGATGAATCGGCCCTACCGTGCCCAAGTTAATATGAATTTGGATCTTGGAATCATTTATCAAGTTGGGTAGAGGTCACTAGATAAATGCTATAAAACTTGTTTAAATTAAAATTTACGATTATTATTATTATTTTGAAAACGACAAATGTTTTATTCCTTCTATTTTTGTTTTGTAGACCACTTTTATTTCTCATAACAAATGGCCGCACCAAACACAAACGCCGCACCTCTCACTAATGTTTCATGGCTCCGATCCTTCATGGATCGTTGTAAACTTGAAAAGAATGGGTCAAATTTCAACGATTGGGATGCCCAACTCAAATTAGCCGCCCAAGGTGACGATAAGCTTCGTTACCTCACCGAGGCCTCTCCACCCGAACCTAATGCTAGGTCGAGTGCCGCTACTAGGGAAGCATATGAGGCTTACCACAAAGAGTCCGCCGCAATGAAAAATGTGTTGATTTTTGCTATGGAGGCGGATCTCCAAAGGAGAGCCTTTAAAATGGGCACCGCTAATGAAATCTATTCCAAACTTGTGACAATGTTTTCACAAACACCGAGGATCGTCCAATATGAGGCGGCCTCGACATTCTTTGATCTCGATTTTAAGGAGGGCCAAAAGGTTAGCCCTCACGTGCTCAAATTGTTGGAGCGAGTCGAGACTTTGAAGATTCAAAAAGTTGAAATCCCCAAAGAGCTCATTGTAGATAGGATTCTACACTCCTTATCCAAAGTCAAAGCGTATGTTCAATTCCGGGTGAATTTTAACATGCAAGACAAGGACGTGTCTTTTGAAGAGTTGCACAAGTTACTTGTGCAAGCCGAAAGAGACATGGGGTTAAATGTTAACCCACCTAAGGATGTGCTTAATATAAGCACCAAGAGTAAGGGGAAGTTCAAGAAGAATGGGAAAAAGGGTAAGAGGCAAGCTCCCATGTCCACCAAGGCTAAGACTTTTGAAGCTAGCACTTCCAAGACCAAGAAGGGTCCTCTTGACAAATGCCATTATTGTAATGGTGTTGGACATTGGAAAAGGAATTGTTCCAAGTATCTTGATGACATCAAAGTTAGAAAGATCACTCCAGTAGGTAAATGACTGAAGAGTCTATTGATCCAAAATACTCAAGAGGGGGTGAATTGAGGATTTAAAACTTTTTAAATCTTTTTCGACTGTATGAATGTAATTGATTATTTAAAGTTTATTGATTAAACTTTAACTAATCAACTAATGAAAGTAAACGAAATAAACAAATAAATGAAAGAACGAGGAGACACACGGTTTTTGAAGTGGTTCAGTTTCACAAGTCGAAACCTACGTCCACTATTCTCGATTAATAAATTTAGTACCTTTCTACGGATTACAAATTTACTAACCCAACTCATACAACTAACTCTAGCTGTAACTCAATGAGTACCGTTAAATACTCGAGTGACTAACTTACGCTAATAAGAAAGCACTAATGATTCTAACAATGGTTCATGTTAATGAACAAGTAAGAAATCAACTAAGCACTATTATCTTATAACGATAACAATAAGAACAAGTATGCGAGCTTTAAAAACACACGACCTTTCAAAAATAACAAAACGGTTTTTCAACTTGAAAACACACGATTTTGCTTTGTGAAAATAAGAACAATTTTATGCTTAAGGTCTCTACTTTAGATGTTGTAAATAGCAAAGTATTTATAGGAAGGAAAGAGTAGGCAACACGGTTTTGCATAAACCCTAATAGCCGAAATAATAAGATATGTAAACAAATCATATCTTCTATTAACTCTTTCCTAAAAGCCTTAAAAGATAATAAAGAATATTCCTAGAGATAGAATATGATCTTATTCAAATATTATCTTTACTATAAATTCCAAGATATGATAAGATTTCCTAAAATAAGAATATCTTTTATCATAAACAAATACATTAAGTGAGATATATAAGATATGTAAAGATATTATTATAGAATAAAATCTTTACCAAATATACCCTAGGTAACACGAGATGCCACGGTTCATATGCCTCGTGACTCGTGCAAACCCTAGTCTTAACATATAGGTTAGAATTTAGGTCTTAAGAGAGGCTATGTTGAAACCCTAATTAGTAGCATGGTCCAACTCATAAGTTGGTCCAAAATAGCTACTAGTCAACGTCCAACATAAAACCAAACTCCGCACTAAACCGGGCTTTATTATATAAATACTTTTATTAAAACATTTAAAATAAACTTTAAACAATTTTCAAGACAATTTTCGAAACAATATAAGTCGTGTATAAAAACTCAGCATCTCAATGTTATAGTAGGAGAGCTATAACATTGAGCTCTTTTACTAGTAATGTTATAGCTGCAAAGCTATAACTTTACCAAATCAAGAAACTCATTCTTGATTACCGTTACGAGATAATCACCTATACTATTCTAATCTTCAAGGAGATCTTCGAGTATAGGCTACGTCATCATCCAAGCTTGATCACTTGCCATAGCCTTCCCGTGCATGACCAACGCTCCACCTTGACTCGTAAGGAAAGTAAGACGGTCACCATGTGGGAACACTTCCCCACGGATTGCCTTCAATTCCCGTTCAAAACCCGCTAACCTCTTATCCACTGCCTCCATCCAAGAATACACCCGAGAAGCATCCAAACCCGAGTCTAAAGACCGAGATGGTCCAACCCGTGACAACACCGTAGCCAAATTTGTTGAATGCTCCTCAAACTTCTCTATTAAACCACTCATAAACCCTTCCAATTTCGCCTCCATAGCTCCCAAACCCGATTCACCCGGGGTTTTCTCAACATCTTTAACAAGAAGTAACTCGGGTCCATCAACAACAAGACCCATAAGCTTGATCAACCGATCACACATGCAATCCCGTGCACTTACACCGTAACTGTCTCGTCCCACCACTTGTTTTATCTCCAACAACCGAGACACCCACATCCCATATGGTAAGTCGATTGTTGTACTCAATTTCTCTTCTGTAACCGTGAGACTTGTTTGAATTATACGGTGCAACACGACACTTCCCAAATTCACTTTTTGTCCCTCTAACCAAGAATAAACCATGATAGCTTCATAACTCGACACTTTATCACGACCTCCTCTCCGCGGCACAACCGTGTTCCATAAAAAATTCAAGGGGAACTTGATTTTTGCCGAGAGAGGACGAACCACAATATTACCTCCGTCTGTCCCAACCTCCTCAAAATACTTTTTAACTAACATCTCTTTTTCACTCACCACATTAGACCATTCAAGACTCGGATTGATTTCAATTCCGTCATCGGGAACCGAAAAAGCAGAGCAAAAATCCGAAACAGAGACCGTCACATCAACCCCATTAACAACCTCATGCAAGACTCCCTTCTTAATTGATACACTAGCAAAGAATTGAACCACCTCAACTGGATAAATAGAACCCGAAAACTGACTAATGTGACTCCACCCTTGAAAATCAAGAAAATCAACAAAGAATTTAAGAGCGGGAACATTAATCAACCAAGATTTCCGATAGTACCTTCCACTATGAATAGAATACCTCAAAACACGATTCACAAGGATGCTTTCGTCATGAGTAAGCCGAACACGATTTAACCCTTCCTTTGTTGCGGCTTTCGAAACATCTCGAAGCAAAGTACGAGCAACACCATTCCGAACAATAACCTCGGGTTCCTCCACATCTTCACTTTCATCAACAACTACCTTATTTTTTCCTTTAAAAAGACGGCGCCTTTTACCTTCGGACATCGACTCGTCCCGACCACGAAACAGGGGCGTAGTTGGGTTTGGTTGAGGTGAAGGAAAATTAGTGGAATTGGGATCATGTGGTGGTAGTGGTGATGTTTGGTTATGAAAGTGGCGGTTTTGGTGGTGACGGGTTGATGATCGGGTGGTTTTTGCATGGATTGGATTCATGTTGATGGTGATAGTTGAGTAAAGGAAGTGATGGTGATGGTTATGTAAAGAAGGAGATTGTGATGATGGTAAATATTTTGAGAGAATAAAAAGTATGCAAGTGGGGTGTGGTGTACGGTTTACACGCAAGGGAGGGGTAGATATAGGAGTGGTCTAGGTCTAGGTCTAGCAAGTGGTATGCAATTATGGTAAGTGTCAAATAGGAATAGGAGTTATGGTAGGTATATGAAATTAAGTGATAGAATTAATAAGGTAAAAGATAAGAATTAGGAATTTGAATTGTATATGGAGTATATTGAGTCGTGTACTATGAATAGCAAATTAGGAAAGATTTTTGTGAATTGGAAATATAAAAGATATGGTGTGTCATATTTATAAGGAATTAAGTTTGTATAATAATAAAATTCTAAATAACAAATAGAAATTTATAACAAATATATATTCTTATAACAAAATTATTCATGCAACGCAATATACGGACACAGTCATACAATCTTAACTTAACTAGTCAGTCATAAGAAAATTGAATGTGTATAGAAACTTAGGTACCACTGATTAAACCAATTTCCAACCGTAAAGTCTCAAATCGTTCTCTAGCTAAAGATTTTGTCAAAATGTCTGCCCATTGTTTTTCAGTACTACAAAATTCAAGTTTTATATTCCCCTTCTCAACATGGTCTCAAATAAAATGGTGCCTTATTTCAATATGTTTGGTACGTGAATGTTGTGCGGGATTTTTAGAAATAATAATTGCACTAGTATTATCACATAAAATAGGAATACATCCTACATCAACACCATAATCACGTAATTGTTGCTTAAGCCATAAAAGTTGATTACATACCAGTCCTGCAGCAATATATTCGGCTTCAGCAGTTGAGAGAGCAACCGAATTTTGTTTCTTCGAACCCCACGTAATAATACACGGTCCGACAAATGTGGCGACACCCGACGTGCTTTTTCTGTCTAGAGAACATCCTGCGTAGTCGGCATCAGAATAACCGACTAGATCAAAATTACACTCCATTGGATACCACAAATATAAGTTGGCCGTTCCAATTAAATATCGTAAAATTCGTTTTACGGCCGTCATATGCGATTCTTTGGGAGATGATTGATATCTCGCACAAACGCATACGCTAAACATAATATCAGGACTACTTGCGGTCAAATATAACAGTGACCCAATCATCCCACGGTAAGTAGTTTCATCAACTGATTTATCGTCTTCATCCAATGTCAATTTCTTGTTCTCGACCATTGGAGTAGGCATTGCATGAGATTTTTCCATCCCGAATTTCCGAATTAATTCTTTAATATATTTCTGTTGATGGATTTTAATGCCTTCTTCAGTTTGTTGTATTTGCAGACCTAAGAAGAATTTTAATTCTCCCATCATACTCATCTCGAACTCGGAAGTCATCAACTCAGAAAAGTATTTGCATAGGCTTCGGTTGATCGATCCAAAAATAATGTCATCGACGTAAATTTGAACAACCAAAAGGTCAGAACCCTCAGTTTTTAGAAATAGGGTTTTGTCGACGGATCCTCTACTAAATCCACTGTCAAGTAGAAACTTAGATAATCTATCGTACCATGCCCTAGGTGCTTGCTTCAATCTGTATAGGGCTTTATCTAATTTGAAAACGTGATCCTCAAATTTGATATTCTTAAAACCGGGAGGTTGTTCAACGAAGACTTCTTCTTGTAAATATCCATTTAAGAATGCTGTCTTTACGTCCATCTGGAAGAGCTTCATCCCTTTGTGTGCAGCGAAGGCTATTAGAAGTCTAATAGCTTCAAGACGAGCGACAGGTGCGAAGGTCTCGTCATAATCTATTCCTTCTTGTTGATTATAACCCTGGACCACCAATCTTGCTTTGTTTCGACAATGACTCGGCATCATCTAGTTTGTTCCTAAAGACCCACCTTGTTCCAATGACTGAACGATCTTTTGGTCTAGGAACTAAATGCCAAACCTTGTTTCTTTCGAACTGTTGTAGCTCTTCTTGCATAGCTATAATCCAATCTGATTCAGCAAGAGCTTCATTGATATTTTTTGGTTCGATCATGGATAGAAAAGAGTAGAAAGAGCAGAAGTTATTCAAGGAACGTCTTGTTTGAACACCCTTCTTAATATTCCCAAGAATATTGTCCATGGGGTGTGAGCTCTTGTATTTCCACTTTGTTGAAGTGCTTGGTTCTTCATCATTATTTGAGCTTGACCCAACTTCATTTGGCTCGGAATTAGAGGAAGTTCCCCCTGAATCCAATTCGGGTGTTGTATTACAGCCGATTATAACCTCGGACTCTACACCTTGATTTGGATTCAATGTTATAGTAACATCATCTATAACATTGGTTTGGGAGTCCTTATTTTGAGTCAATGTTATAGTATCATCAACTATAACTTTGTTTTTCTCCTTTTCCTCTTTTGAGGAACGATCAAGTTCATCATTCGTTCCCTCAATCTCATTGTCCTCCAATTCTAGTTCCGGAGGATCGTCTCTTGAAAGACGAAAGTCGGGTTCATCCAAGTCTTCTTCCTCATCCTGTAAAGGCTTATCAAACACGTTATCTTCATCAAAAATAACGTGGACACTTTCTTCAATACATAGAGTTCTCTTATTGAAAACTTTGTAAGCCTTGCTATGATCCGAGTATCCTATGAAAATCGCCTCATCACTCCTAGGGTCGAACTTACTTAAACGGTTTTTACCGTTATTATGAACAAAGCACTTGCTCCCAAAGCAACGAAGATGGGAGATATTAGGTTTTCGACCTCTAAGGAGTTCGTAGGGGGTTTTCTTAAGAATAGGTCGGATCATAGCACGATTATGGATGTAGCAAGAAGTACTAATGGCTTCAGCCCAAACGTTACGAGGTAAACCACTACACAAAAGCATTGTACGAGCCATATCTTCCAAAGTTCTATTCATACGTTCAACGACACCGTTTTGTTGAGGAGTTTTTGGTGCAGAGAAGTTATGCCCTACACCATTAACTCTACAATATTCTATGAAAACTTGATTGTCAAACTCGGTGCCATGATCCGTAGGAATAGATATACGATTAGTCTTATATTTGTTTTGAACATGTTTCATAAGACAATCAAATTCATCAAATGTTTCGTCTTTTGAATGAAGGAAGATAGGCCATACATACCTTGAGTAATCGTCTACAAGAACAAAGACGTACCTGGATCCTCCTCTACTCCTTACCTTCATTGGTCCACATAAATCCATGTGTACTAATTCCAAGGCTTGATTTGTGCTTACTACTCTTTTTGGTTTGAACGATGATCTTACTTGTTTGCACCTAGCACACGTGTCACACATCCTTTCTTGGTCGAACTTGATATTAGGTAACCCTTCAACCAAGTCCCACTTCTTGAGTTTGTTCAAGGTTAGTAAGCTAATGTGACCAAATCGTTTATGCCATAGACAAGGATCATCAAGTGTAACTTTTATACATGAAAAAGAGTTAGTAGGCACAACATTTAAATCTACCATATAAACATTTCTTTTCCTGTGGCCTTCAAGAATAACATTGCTAGTTCCTTCAATAATAATGCGACAACTATCAGTATGAAAAACTACTTTGTTACCTTTGTCGCATAGTTGAGATATGCTTAGAAAGTTATGTTTTAGACCGTCCACGAGATAAACGTCACTGATCGCGTGAGACTTAGAGATTCCAATTTTGCCAACGCCAATTACTTTTCCCTTTTTGTTGTCCCCGAATGTCACTTTTCCTCCGTTGAAGGGCTTGAGTGAAAGAAACAGGTTCTTATCTCCGGTCATGTGTCTTGAACATCCACTATCAAGATACCATTGATTGTTCTCTTTCACTACTTCCTGCAGAAAGGATTAGATACAATTTTTAGGTACCCAAGCTAAGTTGGGTCCCTTATGATTAGTTACTCTATATACTAAATCCTTTCGTATCCACACTTGTCTAATAACCGTTTTTTAACCCTTGGTTTATTTTGCTTGGGAGGAGTTCTTGGGTTAGGGTTTCTTCTTGGTCTAGGAATTTCTCTAGGTCTTTCTTGACTATTTCCCTTGTGAATAGGTTTACTAGGTTGAGATCGACAAGGGTTTTGTGAGGTGTTAGGTTTCTTGCTGTAGTCGAAGGCCATGTCATAGAACCAACGAAATTTATTGTTCCTTTCTTCGTTAGGTTCTTTAATGGGGGTTTCATCATTCTCATCAACCGTGTCAACAGTTTTAGCATGGTCGGCATTTTTTCGTATATCATGAGCCTTTTTGACACAATTGATTTATATGTGACCCGTATGAGCACAGTAATTGCAAATCAGGTATTCAGGAAGATCAGCATACTTCCTTTTTCTGAAATCAAAATCCGAAGGTGTTGATTTGCATTTAGAGTGATCTCTACGGCTGTAGCACTCATGTCCTAACCCCATCTTCATATTATTGTCAGATTGTTCAGTTAGGAAGTTTAAGACTTTTGTGCTACCTTCCCATTTATCATGAACCTTCATAGCATGTAGAAGTAAGTCTTTTAGGTTTTTAATTTCCTCTTGACAATTCGTGTGATCTACATCATTGTCCTTTTTAAAGTTATCACGAAAGTCTTGGAATCGTTTGTTAAGTATGAACACAACATCGGTGTGTTGTTTCTTAACATTGATCATATCGGTCTTAGATTCCTTTAATTGCTTTGAAAGAGAATCTATCTCTTTCTTTTGGTCTAAGATCACTGCTTCATCAGATGTGACCTTAGTTTCCAAAAGTTCTCTGGCTTTTCTAAGTTCTAAAGTTATAGCTTCATTAGCTATAACTTTGGCTTGAAGGTGCTTGATGTTAAGCTTTAGGTCTGAAGTTATAGCTTCATTAGCTATAAATTTGGACTCTAATTCCTTCTTTTCAGCCATAGTAGAATCTAACGTTGTTGCTTTCTCAGCTATAACCTTAGATTTCAACTTCTTAGCTTTGGCCTTGAGAGTATGATTCTCTTCTGCGATTTCGAGAATCTGTTCCTTCAGATCTTTCAATTCCAAGTCCTCTTCGTGACACTTATCAAGAGATTGTTCAAAGAATTCAATTAAAGCACTTTTAGACAATTTCTTAACACGTTTTTTAAGCTCAAGATAACTTACCTCTTCATCGTCATCTTCGTCTGATTCTCCGAGAAAGCAATAGTTTGAGTGAGAGTTCGTGCTTTCGTCGTCGCTGTCGGAGATTAGGTCAAGACTAACGCTACTGAGACAAAGGTTAGCAACTTCGTCATCTTCAGATTCCTCGTCATCTTCTAAGTCAAGGTCTCCCCAACACGAAGCCATCATAACTTGTTTGAATTATCTCTTTGTCTTCTCACGTTTTGTTTTGTCCTTAATCTTTTCCCATGTTGGACAATCCTTGATCATATGACCAGATTCTCCACACTTGAAGCAACCTCTATTTGCGAAGGACGACTTTGATTCAGTAACCTTTTTGTTGAATGACTTGTTGTTGTTGTTGTTGTTGTTGTTGTTATAGGATGATTTTGTTTGTTTGTTTCGAAATATCTTATTTTTGAAACGGCGTGCAAACAGAACTGTTTCATCCTCTAGTTCAGAGTCAACTTCTTCGCTCTTTAAGGGCATACTCTTATTACGGCTTGGTTCAGCGTCATCCTTGTTAAGAGTAATTTCATGGGCCATAAGAGCACCGATGAGTTCTCGATAGGATAGGTTTTCAAGATCTCGTGATTCCTCCATTGCAGTGACTTTAGCACGCCACTTCTTAGTCAGGCTCCTAAGAACCTTCCTAGCAATGTCCTCAGTACTGAATTTCCTACCTAGGTTTTTCAGTTCGTTTATGATGCTTGAAAACCTTGCGGACATACTATCTAAGGACTCATTAGGCTTCATAATGAATAACTCGTATTTTTGCATAAGCAAATCTATTCGGTGCTTCCTAACAATGGAAGTACCTTCATAAGCTAATTCAAGCCCATCCCATATCTCCTTGGCCGTGGAGCATGAAGAAAACCGATCAAACTCTGTAGAAGTCGTTCCGTTTTGCAGGAGACTTATTGCTTTGGAGTTCTTTTCGGCTTTCTTGTAGTCGGCCTCGATATAGTCCTCTTCTTTCTTTTCATAGGTAGTGCCTTCCTCGGATGCTACAAGAATTTTGTGCGGTCCGTTTTGGATAATCCTCCAGCACTCCCAATCGTGACCTTTCACATAGTGAGTCATCATGTTTTTCCATAATCCATAATTCTTCCCATCAAAGACGGGACACTTGAGATATTTGGAATCCATTTATCACGTGATACGCAGCGGAATATAAAACGATAAGATAAATGAAAAACAAGATAGATCAGCCTCTTTGCGGTTAGGAAATCAAGAGCACGAGGCTCTGATACCAATTGAAGAGTCTATTGATCCAAAATACTCAAGAGAGGGGGGGGGGGGTGAATTGAGGATTTTAAACTTTTTAAAGCTTTTTCGACTGTATGAATGTAATTGATTATTTAAAGTTTATTGATTAAACTTTAACTAATCAACTAATGAAAGTAAACGAAATAAACAAATAAACGAAAGAACGAGGAGACACACGGTTTTTGAAGTGGTTCAGTTTCACAAGTCAAAACCTACGTCCACTATTCTCGATTAATAAATTTAGTACCTTTCTACGGATTACAAATTTACTAACCCAACTCGTACAACTAACTCTAGCTGTAACTCAATGAGTACCGTTAAATACTCGAGTGACTAACTTACGCTAATAAGAAAGCACTAATGATTCTAACAGTGGTTCACGTTAATGAACAAGTAAGAAATCAACTAAGCACTATTATCTTATAACGATAACAATAAGAACAAGTATGCGAGCTTTAAAAACACACGACCTTTCAAAAATAACAAAACGGTTTTTCAACTTGAAAACACACGATTTTGCTTTGTGAAAATAAGAACAATTTTATGCTTAAGGTCTCTACTTTAGATGTTGTAAATAGCAAAGTATTTATAGGAAGGAAAGAGTAGGCAACACGGTTTTGCACAAACCCTAATAGCCGAAATAATAAGATATGTAAACAAATCATATCTTCTATTAACTCTTTCCTAAAAGCCTTAAAAGATAATAAAGAATATTCCTAGAGATAGAATATGATCTTATTCAAATATTATCTTTACTATAAATTCCAAGATATGATAAGATTTCCTAAAATAAGAATATCTTTTATCATAAACAAATACATTAAGTGAGATATATAAGATATGTAAAGATATTATTATAGAATAAAATCTTTACCAAATATACCCTAGGTAACACGAGATGCCACGGCTCATATGCCCCGTGACTCGTGCAAACCCTAGTCTTAACATATAGGTTAGAATTTAGGTCTTAAGAGAGGCTATGTTGAAACCCTAATTAGTAGCATGGTCCAACTCATAAGTTGGTCCAAAATAGCTACTAGTCAACGTCCAACATAAAACCAAACTCCGCACTAAACCAGGCTTTATTATATAAATACTTTTATTAAAACATTTAAAATAAACTTTAAACAATTTTCAAAACAATTTTCGAAATAATATAAGTCGTGTATAAAAACTCAGCATCTCAATGTTATAGTAGGAGAGCTATAACATTGAGCTCTTTTACTAGTAATGTTATAGCTGCAAAGCTATAACTTTACCAAATCAAGAAACTCATTCTTGATTACCGTTACGAGATAATCACCTATACTATTCTAATCTTCAAGGAGATCTTCGAGTATAGGCTACGTCATCATCCAAGCTTGATTAATCTTTAGACGGACTTCGTCTTCACATAAATCTTGAATGAATCTTAATATTGTTTGATCTTGAATAGGGGCTTGAGCATTCATGCTATCATCACAATCTTCTTTGTTACTTGCTTGTAATAAGTTGATTCTAAAACACTTAGACAAACGATTACACGCAACAAGTATATAAGTTATAAGACACCTTGATATCATCAAAACATAAACATATAAGCTATATAGTTCAACAATGACTATCCTTTCTTTTATGTTTCTAATTCAACTATGGTATTTTGATACAAAGTTGTGATAATGTATCCCCTTTTTATTGTAAATAGGGCCTCCTCCAAGCAAAGACAAAGGAAAGGAAAAGCAAGCTTGAGAAATCATCAAGGAGCTAGGAGTAGCTACCAATGAAGCTTGACTTTTATTATTGTCTTATTTTTAGTTGTGTTTCGGATTTTTAGAACTATTTTGATTTCCGTGTTCGACATGGAAATGGTTGATCCTTTCTAAACAATGGTTGTATTTTGGATTATGGTGGCTTGGTTTGCAACCCAAGTCACCCCTTTTATCGTATTTCTTTGTTCTAAAAATTCGTCTTTATATGCTTGCACATAGAAACATATGATCATCTACTTAAAGTAATCCAATAGACAACTATAATGATGGGATTCATTATATGTCCACAAGCTTAAAGCTTGTGTATGATCAATTATAAAGTGATGTTGAGTTTATGAACTCTCCTAAAGGAATGTCAATTACCAAGTACACTCATCAAATCTAAAAACTATTAGTCAATCTATGAGATAGTCCTCCTTCTACTTCAAAATCATTACTTGTGTCTCATAAGCTATCTTTGAATATCTAGTGTATTTATTCTAAAGATAGAGTGGGAGAAATATGAAGACAAACAGAATACAAAGAATAATTTGTATACTTGAGTAAATGAGATCTACGAAAGAAAGAATGATTTGTATACCTAAATAGATAGTATACATAAATAGATGAGATCTATGGTCTCGAATAGATGAGATCTACATGACAAAAGAGACCAAGTGAAGTAATCAAAAGAATATGTTCTTAAGATAACTACACGAGGAGACCAAAAGAAAGTTTTGATAGAAAATGACTAAAGAAGATAGAAAATGAGTAAAGAAAAGTCTTAACAAGAGTTTTGGCTAGTTTATGAACAACATATGACCAAGAGTTTCAATATTGATATTTACTTAAGAGCCTAAATGAAACAAAGTTGCATCCTTGAATATAAATGAGATTTATGATTAAAAGTTGCAAAGGAGATATGCCGATATCTACAAAAGCTAAGTTAATTGTTAACCACGCTAGTGTCATTACTTAACCTCATTATGAAAATGAAATGGTTAAACCTCCTTCCGGAAAAGGGTATTTTAAGAAGGACGTGTATTAAATGAAATTTCACATTTAAATAATGACATTGCTACGCATCATTATAAAAATGAATGAGTTAGAGATTAAAATCTCTTTCCATAAGTTTAAGATTGAAATCTCTTCAAAATAGGTATTTTGAAAGGATATGTTGAGAATATATATGCTTTTAATCTTAATGACTTGGCAAAGCAAAATGTTTATCAATTCTTGAAATGTTTCGATTGAGTAGTCAATTACGAAACATGTGGAATTGAGTGTGAGTTTGAAATTATCATGTGAAGACATGAAATTTAGTGGGAGCAATCATCTTGTAAAATTTATAACTCATTGCTCATTGAGAATGACGAGCTAGTACTATCTTTACAAAGAAGTATTTGAGTTTTCAATTCTGGATGAAAATGGACTATGATGAATCCAATCACATCATGGATGTTGGATAGGTATTGAGATATACACATCAAATCAACGAGAAATGTAGGTTATTCATATCGATGAAAATGGAATTACCATAAGCAGTCATGGTCATTCATTGAACCTAAGAATGGTTGATCACATGATTAAAGATTACTAATGTTTCCGCCATTAGTATAATCATGCACATGTCCAATAATGAATCATATGCTTAAGAGCATGATGAGTCATTGGTAAGCCATAGAAGAATCGTCATGAATTCTCGAGGAGAACTAATGAGCTATTCTAGTGTTTAACAGAACACTCTATTATGTGACAAGAAGTTGCACATATTGAAGTTTTCAAAAACCATATAAGCTAATTAAGCTTAAAGAGAAATAAGAAGTTGGAAAGATATTTAGTTATAGTAAGAAGTTACTCCAAGCTAGTATTTTCAAAATTTACTAGGGCTTATGAGAAGTACTAGGCTAATCATCTTGACAATTGTTGATAGATCCTACAAAACATATACCTGGTACATTATAAGTTGGAAGAACACTTGACTAGTGCAAGTTATATCATCCACCACAATTCGTTGGTTATGAGATAAACAACAAGAAAGTTCTTTCAAAGATAAAGAACCTAAACCTAGGTTGGGAACCTAGATGTGTACTTGGTAAGGTTCATGCTATGTGAGACAAACATGAAAATAAAGGAAAATGCAATTCAAGAGTTTGAACACATGGACACATGGTATGTTAAACTCATGTTGCAAACGACTAGTGTTTACACACTTACGATATACATCACAAGGTTGTAATATGGTATTGACTACCCGAATGTGATGTCGACATTCGTCGTTTGAGTTATTATTAACTCACCTTATACTTTGTTACATCCAAACGGGTTGTAGAGACAATTGAACCCCGTTAAAGTGAACACGGATTAACATTGTATTCGCCCATAGTCACTTACATGAGGTGACGTCTCGAAGTGACTAGAGTGTGATGCGATTGATGGCAAGTTCAAATGCCATAGAGTCATATGAGATGACTAGTCGATCACATAGACAGACTGTTAGGAACACTTTGTCGGGCCTTATGACCGCTTATAGAGTTCTGGCAAATTTATATAGCCTGGTCGTGGCGAGAGCTACTATAATATTCTAATGAGTCGATTCTTTTGACTAAAGACTGTTCGCCTAAGGTGGCACAGTTTTAGATTAACTTTGATTTATGTTACTACGACCTTCGTAAATGGGGTCAAATGGGCATATTTTGGGTTATGATGGCTGTGGCTAGTCGAAGGGAATAAGTGCGATAGGAATTGTCCACCCCTTGTCAGGGTTATAACAATATCTCAAGGCCACTCGAGGAGTAATGAACTGGAAATGCGTGGCCACGCTCGGAAGGTATCTATGGTAGATAATTCCGGTCAATCAGTTATTCTCCAGATCGAGGAAACACTCTCGATATGATCACTTGCAAGTACGACCTGAAAGATACCTTGCATTGAGTGGGAGATAGTAATAGGACAAGAGAATTGGTGACGCACACTTGTCGAGGACAAGTGGGAGATTGTTGGAATATGTGTCCTCCGACAATAATGCGATCACAACTGTCGATCATGATGATCACATGTTTAAATCTCATTTTAAGAATACATGTGGGAAGTAACATTTTACAGTCAACTGGTCCACACATATCGGTAATGATTGGCTGACTAGAGTTTGACATTACTGTCGTACGACGGTGGTGATCAGTTGATCCCGTAAGGTCATACCTATAGGATGATACTCTTAATTGAATATTTAATTGATCGTATGACGATACGAGTTAATTAAATTACTTAAATTGACGGACGATTTTGGAAGTAATATTTACGTGTCTCATTGTAATTTGATTAAATAAGATGCGGTCTAAGTGATCGAATTGTTCTATTACTTAGGTGAAATTATTGTTTACGGAAACAATTGGAAACTGAATGAATAATTTATTATAAATACAAGACGTGATTTATAATTGATAAACCGTTTTAGTACAAGTAATTATGAATTACTAAGTCGATTTTGTACATGACGTATTTTTATTAATACGTTGATTTTTAATATGTTAAAAATACATGACAATTTCACATGACTAATAACATGTGACAATTGACAAATGACAAAATATAAAATGGACCTCCCATTTTATGTAACTGCCGAAAGATGGAGGGAGTATAATGTTTAAATTGTGTTAAGTAATTAAGTGGAAAGCATAATGATTATAACTAGCTTGTAGCCATGCAAACCTAGTTTTTCTTGAGCAGAATTACAAGCTCATGCATTGGCTCTACTCTCCCCATGCCAACCGGTTTTCAAAGGGCCATTATAGAGGTTTTTTCTCTCTAATAATTCATTCACTACTTACATTATAATTCTATTGTAAGAAAGATAATTTACTCTCTACATCTTATGAAAAATTAGAGAGATAAAATCTCCAAAATCCTTCCTCTCTATACCGAAATAATAGAGATCAAAACAATAGTTTTTGGGTCAATTTTAGTAAGATTATAATTATTCTAGATCAAATAATAATAGTCTTTTAAGGGTCATCTTGGGTATATGCTTTAAGGAGGGATTCTATCTTTGAATCCTTGTTCTTCCATTTGTAAGGAAAGCTCAAGAACAAGTGAGAAGGAGAACTCACTCGTGCCCTAAATCCGAAACTACTATAGTAAGAATGAGGATTTCTTCTCTTGTCTATTTTAGTTTGCATGCATAAGATCTAGTTTTAATTTTATGACTAAATTAAAATGTAACATATATGAATATGTTGAATATTGAGATTAATAATTAGTAACAGGATGCAGAGGAGTTTGGTACGCAAGTGTAACACAAGCCCCGTGAGATACATATGGTGTGTCGTTTAAAGGGAGGTTATCAAGACTTGGTGATGCGGGTGTCTAGAAGTTGGGGCTGTAGGTGTGGGAAATTCTCCGTAGAGGTCAAGGCCCGAGTCAAAGATGATGGTCCTTGGTTTGAGGAGATGATTGTTAGGGTGCAAACCCATGTCCCACATCGGTAGAATAGAGATGAAAGATTATCTTTATAAGTATCCACAAAATATAATAGTACGAGGCCTTTTGAGAAGGATCCCAAGAGTAAATCCGTGAGGGCTTGGCCCAAAGCGGACAATATCGTACTATTATGGACAGTGGACACTGATGCAGCAGATGCCCAAGACGGGATTGATGCGTGTCCTAAATATGATGTTTTACACCCCATTTTACACGCATTTCAGAGCTCATTTATGTAGTTTATGCTACTATTCTCCCTATTTTCGTCTACTTTCGTGTTTTTGTACATTATTGCAGAAATGTGAAGAATCCAGCGGAAATCAAGCTAAATCCGTCCTCGAGTACTTTGCATTGCATGTGACGGGAAGTTTTTACTCAAGAAACGAACTTGGTGCGCATTTCGAGGCCAGAAAGATAATTTTATGAAGAATTAGAAGCCAAGTACCAGCTACTCCAGTCGATCGACTGATGCCTATGGTCGATCGACCAGAGCACGAGTTCCAGTAGCTACTAATCAGCGAAGAGCGGTCGATCGACTGCCTTGCATGGTCGATCGACCAAGCCGCTAATTCTGACGTGAATAAGAAGATCGAGAAGTTAGAAGCCCATTGTGTTTTAGGTTTTAGAATAAAGTTACGTGATATTTCTATATAACGTAACCTGCTCACATTGACATATAGATTCAGTTTTTATTCAGTTTTTATCATTCAATAATTAGGGTTCTGAAGATTATTTTTCGTCAATAAAAGTTTACTTTCCGCATCCGGTTTTGATCTTTATTCCTGCTTCCATTCGGTACTCTTCTGTTCTTATTTTCAGTTTCATTACTTTAATTCGCTTATAGTTTAGAATTGCTAGTTTAGGTTTCCCGAAGCCAAAATATCGTTTTATGTTAATTGTTCATCTAATTAATTTAAGTATGAATTCGAATGTTTTAATTGTTAAGTTTATTGCTGTCATTATTTCTAGTATGAGTAGCGAAATACCCTGTGCTAGGATGTAGGGAATCTGTAGAAGTAGGCGGCATTAGAATAGTAGACCTAGAACGCGCCATGGTCGATCGACTGGGTTCCCTGGTCGATCGACTGGCCACGTGAGTATTTGCTTCGTTTTAATTAAATTAATTGTTATATTCGACGAACCGAGTGCACGCGACTAGTTGAATGTTTAGGAATTGACCGACCCAATAAAGATCGAAAGATAGGGAAGGGAGATAGCCTACCTAATTAAGACGACTAGATTAATGAGATCGAAAGATAAGTTAATTTAGGTATTTAAAACACTTTTCAGGACGAAAGTTAGCATTAGTGATATTAGGGACCTGTAGTAAGATAGAAAGATGCTACCTGTAAGAATGGAGCGAGAGGACTTCTTATTTTCCCGTCTCACGTGAATGTTTTAGACCTACCTAGTATACTGCCGCCGAAACTACAGCGAACCGACCATCTTAGTACCCCTTTTTTAGATTTGATTTCATACATTTCTTTAGTTTACTTTTCATTTATTGCCATTAGTCATAGACCAATCCAAATCAAACCCCCACATTTGTTACTTAGACTAAATTTAAGACAGCTATTAATTGCATCCGCCTCTCTGTGGTTCGACCTTGCTACCGCTATCTATAGTTGTAGTTGGAATTATAAATATTATCTTTGGTGCACAACGACAGGCATCAAATTTTGGCGCCGTTGCCGGGGAGGCAATTGTTTAAAATTATTGGTTGTTTTATTTTTAGTCTTTTCTCAGTTTAAGGGACATCTGTTCCTTAAACTATTCTCATATTCTACTTGTAGTTTCTTCTTATGCGCAGGTCACAGGGTGGTGAATTACTGCCGTTCAATCCTGAGATTGAGAAGACTTTGCGTGAGTTGAGACGATCATCTAGAATATTGCCGACAGAGGAAGAGCTGAGTACTCTGTCTAGTTACTACGAGAACGAGCTATTCGAGGAGGATCCACCTTCGTCACCTATTTCTACTTCCTCAGCTGAGACCGTCACATCTCCAGACATGGCTGAAGAAGCAAGTATAGCTAGTCACTCTGAGCCGACAGCTGAGAATCTCTATAAGGGATTCACATTACCAGGGACGGATAGAAAATTCGAGCCGAAGCCGTCCTATATCAACTTGGTTGAGAGAAACCAATTCGGGGGAGCTGCAAATGAAGATGCAGCCAAACATATGGAGACATTCATTGACTATTGCTGTTCCATACCCCCACCAACCGGTGTGACCCAGGACCAGGTGAAGGAGACTATGTTCATATTCTCTCTTCGCGATGTTGCAAGGGAGTGGTACCGAGACCTGGATCGAGCTGCTAACGGGATCACTGATTGGAAGTCGCTGGCCCTGGCATTCTACAAGAAATATTTCTCTGCCTCGAAGACGAATGCCATTAGAGCTCAGATCACGAGCTTTAAACAGGGTCCTGATGAGAATTTTCACGAGGCATGGGTCCGTTTCAAGAAGCTGGTGCGAACTATTCCACACCACGGGTTCGAGAAATGGAGCCTATGCAATCAATTTTATAATGGGCTCTATGACGATCAGAGGGCTATCCTGGATGCTGCAGCTAGTGGCAGATTCCAGGAGAATGTGGGAGAGACTAAGGGGTGGAAAATTATTGATGATTTGGCCACCCATAAGGCTGAGTATGGAAATTCCAGGGGAAATCAAAGGAGGAGTGCTGAATCCCCTTCTGTAGCTGCATTAGAGGCTCTTACGGCGAGATTTGATAAGTACGAGTTGGGAGGAGCTTCAAAAGGAGGGATCTATCATGTGAATGCTGTTTCAGACGGTCCTTTCGTCTCCAAGAGATGTGGAGGAGAAGGACATGTTTGACAAAATCGCAAACATTCCCTATGAGTCTTGTGCTGCCTTTCAACATTATAGGCAGACAAACACCTATTTTGAGCCGAATGTCCATCCGAACTTGAGGTGGAGTAGCCAAAATGTCTTAAATTCGACTCCACCTCCACAGCAGAAGCAACAACAGCAGAATTATGTGCCCCCTCATAAGCAGCAGCAGCCATACCAAAAGCCTCCGTATGTCCCTCAGCAGCAGCACCAGTCCCAAAATTCCGATCTTACTGAGCTGAAAAATTTGTTGCTGAAAGAGTCTCAAGCTAGAGAGGCCGGGATGAAAATGTTGGAGAGCCAAATTGCTCAATTGGCAAGCAAGAATACAACTCGAGCTCCGGGACATTTACCGACGCAGACTGATCAAAAGGAGACCCTTAATTCTAATACTTTGAGGAGTGGGTCCACCCTTGAGGGGCCCGCTATGGTTGAGGATGTCACTGAAAAAGATGAGGCGGAACCAAGTAAGAAGAAGGCTGTGACGAATAATGGCAAGAAAAAGACGTTTGCCAGGTATGTCAGTCGATCGACTGACATACCCAATCGATCGACCAGTCCGCGAAGTGAAACAGCTACTGTTCCTGTAGAAGTCAGTCGATCGACTGACAGCGCTGCTGATATTGAGTCTTTTCGTCCTCCAATGCCAGACAACTTGAGGGATCACTTGTTTCGGGGTACGACGACTCCGAAAATATTGAGGCAAGACCCAAATGCTGATGGGTCAGTCCCGGTTCTAAAATATGACCCGATGACGATTAATGGTTCATTCTTGAGATGATCTGAAGAGGGTTCGAGCTTCAACAAAGAGAAGGTAGTGGACTTTCAGCCTAAGTCCACCGATGCCGGCATGAGAGACTTAGAGGAGAGGGCTAAGTTACTTCTTACAACCCCTTATCCGGAGAGATTAGTGCCGACAAAGGAACAAGTATCATTTAATAAATTTGAGAATGTTATCCGTAGCTTAAATGTACAAGTTCCTTTTCTTGAATTAGTTAACCAAGTGCCTGCTTACATGAAATTTATGAAGCAACTTTTGTCCAACAAGAAGTCACTTGAAACTGTGCATTCTGTAGCACTAACTGAGGAGTCATGTTCTTATTTGACCCATACTGCACCTCATAAGCTAGAGGACCCATGTAGCTTTTCTGTTCCTTGTAATATTGGTACCTTCTCAATTGAGAAGGCATTATGTGACCTAGAAGCCAGCATTAGCGTTATGCCTTTGAGTCTTGCTAGGAAATTGAAATTGACTAGGTTTGCAGTTACCAACATGACAGTACAGATGGCTGATCGCTCTGCGGTCCAGCCAATAGGAGTCTTAGAGGACATTCCCGTGCAAATAGGAAAGTTCTTTTTCCCTGTTGACTTCGTTGTGTTAGACATGCCCGAGGATGCTCACATTCCTATCATTTTGGGTAGACCATTTCTGCACACTGCTGGTGCAGTTATAGATGTTGGTTCAGGGACTCTGACCTTCAAAGTCGGGAAACATTCTATCGTCTTTGCCCAGACAGCTAAGAAGAAAGACCCCATGTGGCCAGTCACTTGTAATACGGTTTCTGAAAAGAAATCCTATTTTGTGCTTTCTGATATGCCTGTCTCTATGCCTGTTTCTGCTATAACACCTCCGCCCCAGATTGGGAGCAACTTGGAGGAAGATTCTTCTGTTCTGGATATTGCAGGAGCTGGTTTGGGGAAGGAAGAGCCGCATATTGCTCCAGCTGTGAAGGAGCCAATCATTCAAAGAGGCGGCTTAGGATGTCTTAGCTATGGCACTGACGAGGAGCCTGAGAAGGAGCCAGTCAAAGTGACGGAGTCCGACTTGGATTTTGATGAGCCAGAAGAGGTCATTGCTTGGGAAGATGTTGAAGCTGTTGATCCGTTGCGTTCTGCGGATGTTGAAGTTGATGGGAGTGCGGCTGAGGAGATGAGCACCGTAGAGGCTACCTCTTGTAGCCAGAAGCCGAGCAAGTGGGCCATTCCGTGGCCGTTCTTGATCAACTATTAGTTGATCAAATGCTTTTTCAAAAACTTTCATTTATTTGCTTTCGTTAGACTCTTTTTATTGCTTTTGTGTGCGCGAGACTTCGCATTTTAATAAGTTTGCTTAGGATTTTAAATATTTTAGACGGTTACTTTGGGTTTTGCGCAATTTTGGGCGCGTTATTATGTGTATTTGCAGGTTTATAGACCATGTTGGCTCAATTTATTGAGCTAATTCGAAGAAAATCAGAACTTACAGCAGGTTTTCCAGTCGATCGGCTGCCTCCTATGGTCGATCGACTGAGCTGCGAATTCCAGGAGCTTCTGTTCCTGTTCACTATGGTCGATCGACTGGGTGATGTGGTCGATCGACCGCCCAGCGCTGCTGTACCTGTTCACGGCCTTTCCCCTGCTGTGTTTGGTCGTTTTGCGGAATTGAGGGAGTCTTTTCTCCACTTTATTCTCCGACTCATTTCTGTTTTCTTCTGTTTTTCTCATTTTACACATAATGTTGCGCTTAATAAATTGTTTTCTCGGATTTACGTGCGGTACTTTTGTTTGTCTTTTCAGGTACCTATGGTAGCACTGCTGGCTACTGAAACCTCCTAGCTCACGCTGGTTTGGGGAGGTTTCCTTTTGCTGCGCTTAAAGTCTTGTGAGTTTCCGAGTCCTTACTTCATGTCTTATTTATTTATTTATTGCAAATTCCCATTTCCCTTTTATTTCATTACATGATTTTGCACAATGGGGACATTGTGTGATTTGGTTTGGGGAAGGGTTTTGCATAGCATTCATATGTTTTTACATTCACATTTAATTACTCTGTTTGCATTGTTTAGTTCATTTCCTATATATATACCAAAAATTCAAAAAAATTGAAAATTTCAAAAAAATTCAAAAAAATGCACGTTTATTTTAGCATATAGGTCGAGTCGGAACGGTAGTATTTCAATGATGACATTGCATTTTCAGCTATTTATGCCTAAGCCGTGCTTAATTGACATGTTATTAGTAGAATCATTTGCATAGTCTACGAGTTTTCATTAAATTTCTTGCTGAACTTGAGACTTGACTTTGATTTTTGGCAAACTACTTATATTTCTGAGTTTTAGAGCCTATAACTGGTGTCATCCATGACCAGTTCATCTAGGATGTGAGTAGTACTCCTTATGAGACATGTTACATAAATTTGCATAAATATGAACTTAATCTACTTAATACCTGTATGCATTCGGTTTGTGGTTTGTTGACACATGTGGAAGAGGTTTCCTTTATTCATTTTGCCCATAAGCTCCACACTGCCAAAAATAGCCTTTTTGTCCCGTTAACTACAACCTACACTTAGCCTGTCCTTGTCAAGCTAGTAGTTTATTTTCTTGGGATTGTTACTTTGTTTTTGGTAGCCAATGCTCATTTTGAGATGTTGTTGGGAAGATGAAAAAGGAAGGAAAGAAAGAAAAAATAGAAATAATAAGAAAGAAAAAAAAGAGAAGGAAAATGATTCGAAAAAGAAAAGAGAAACGCATGTGTACTGTAGAGGACGGTCGATCGACTGGACTCATTGGTCGATCGACTAAAGCCCGAGGAAAGAAAAAGAAAATCAATCGCATAATTCAAGGTCTTTATTTTATGACGATTTTTGCTCCCATGTTGCATTTGTATCCTATGGGGAGTTGATTGATTATTATGGAGATTGCGAGATTTGTGCTTGATAATTAGCACCCGTTTTATTGTTGATTTTGAGCAAGAAGTGGATGTTGTCATATGGTTTTGTTTAGGTACTAGCTTGATCACCTATACCTCCACATTCCCATAATTGTTTTGCCTCTTCTTACCCATTACCTTACATATCCATATTTACCTCGGCATGTGTCATGGTCATTTGTTTGGTTGGAATACATATGTACGGTTGTAGAGATTATTTTCATATTAGACTGCAGGCATGTTCTTATAGGTCGTAGTTAGGTGAGTGTCACTACAAAATGAATTCTTTCTATCTTATACATTACTCACCTGTGCTTATGAGTGATTCGAGCGACCCGTGAGAGTCCAATTTGATAAGTCTCCATAGTTGACGGTTCAGCAGTTTTTAACAACTACATAACTCGTTTGCAGATTCATATTGCTAGTTGATTGTTAGTTGTTGCATTAAACTGGTTTAGGCTATTCAGTTTGCATTTCGCTTTGAGATTGAACTTGTTCCATTAGGATTTAGGATCGAGTCTTGTTCTTGCTTGGGGACAAGCAAGGGTTTGGTTTGGGGAAGTTTGATGCGTGTCCTAAATATGATGTTTTACACCCCATTTTACACGCATTTCAGAGCTCATTTATGTAGTTTATGCTACTATTCTCCCTATTTCCGTCTACTTTCGTGTTTTTGTACATTATTGCAGAAATGTGAAGAATCCAGCGGAAATCAAGCTAAATCCGTCCTGGAGGACTTTGCATTGCATGTGACGGGAAGTATTTACTCAAGAAACGAACTTGGTGCGCATTTCGAGGCCTGAAAGATAATTTTATGAAGAATTAGAAGCCAAGTACCAGCTACTCCAGTCGATCGACTGATGCCTATGGTCGATCGACCAGAGCACGAGTTCCAGTAGCTACTGATCAGCGAAGAGCGGTCGATCGACTGCCTTGCATGGTCGATCGACCAAGCCGCTAATTCTGACGTGAATAAGAAGATCGAGAAGTTAGAAGCCCATTGTGTTTTAGGTTTTAGAATAAAGTTACGTGATATTTCTATATAACGTAACCTGCTCACATTGACATATAGATTCAGTTTTTATTCAGTTTTTATCATTCAATAATTAGGGTTCTGAAGATTATTTTTCGTCAATAAAAGTTTACTTTCCGCATCCGGTTTTGATCTTTATTCCTGCTTCCATTCGGTACTCTTCTGTTCTTATTTTCAGTTTCATTACTTTAATTCGCTTATAGTTTAGAATTGCTAGTTTAGGTTTCGCGAAGCCAAAATATCGTTTTATGTTAATTGTTCATCTAATTAATTTAAGTATGAATTCGAATGTTTTAATTGTTAAGTTTATTGCTGTCATTATTTCTAGTATGAGTAGCTAAATACCCTGTGCTAGGATGTAGGGAATCTGTAAAAGAAGGCGGCATTAGAATAGTAGACCTAGAACGCGCCATGGTCGATCGACTGGGTTCCCTGGTCGATCGACTGGCCACGTGAGTATTTGCTTCGTTTTAATTAAATTAATTGTTATATTCGACGAA
Source organism: Silene latifolia (assembly GCF_048544455.1). Classification (NCBI taxonomy): domain Eukaryota; kingdom Viridiplantae; phylum Streptophyta; class Magnoliopsida; order Caryophyllales; family Caryophyllaceae; genus Silene; species Silene latifolia. The sequence continues at coordinate 85,688,912 of NC_133528.1, forward strand.
CCGAGTGCACGCGACTAGTTGAATGTTTAGGAATTGACCGACCCAATAAAGATCGAAAGATAGGGAAGGGAGGTAGCCTACCTAATTAAGATGACTAGATTAATGAGATCGAAAGATAAGTTAATTTAGGTATTTAAAACACTTTTCAGGACGAAAGTTAGCATTAGTGATATTAGGGACCTGTAGTAAGATCGAAAGATGCTACCTGTAAGAATGGACCGAGAGGACTTCTTATTTTCCCGTCTCACGTGAATGTTTTAGACCTACCTAGTATACTGCCGCCGAAACTACAGTGAACCGACCATCTTAGTACCCCTTTTTTATATTTGATTTCATACATTTCTTTAGTTTACTTTTCATTTATTGCCATTAGTCATAGACCAATCCAAATCAAACCCCCACATTTGTTACTTAGACTAAATTTAAGACAGCTATTAATTGCATCCCCTCTCTGTGGTTCGACCCTACTACCGCTATCTATAGTTGTAGTTGGAATTATAAATATTATCTTTGGTGCACAACGACAGGCATCAGGGATATTCACGCTTCCGCACAACATTACCATTTCAAATATCTTTGTCGTAGTAAAGCTTATCTAAGGTGTTTGATTGCGAGCAAACAATATGGAAGAGCACAAATAAAATAATGTAGATGATTTCTTTAAATTTTAGTGTTGAAACTAAAGCGGCAGTATAACTCTGTAAGGAATGGATTACAAGTTTTGTGACAAATAATTATATAAAATTGATAAAAAGCTTATCTTTTGTAATAGTTTTTTTTCCTCAATTGTTCTTGTGTAAAACATTTTTGAATGTTAAATTAGAGTAAATAGTTTTACAATTTAAAACCTTCTACTAAGGTTTAAAGAATAATATCATAAAAGGTACTCCTCATATTCAAAATAAATCGTAGAACGATTTTATTTTGTGAGACACGTATTATATTTTAAACGTTTCATTTTGCAAAATTCTTAATTTTGTTTCACACATTACCAGCAAGTCCAACAAATAGCAGGTTATCAAAGACGAACATAGGTTTTTGGTACGCGGCCACAATTTCTTTTCCCATAATTATCTTCCATCTTGTGACATCTTATGTTTCCGAATTTATTTTCCCTAAATGTTGTACATAGTAAAGCGAAATAAAAATAAATAATTGGTTCTCAAATTTTTTACGCTAAAAATTATCAACTAGCAACGCCCAAGATTTGAACCTACAAAAGTGAGAAAGCTATTAACTATGGCACATTATTAAGTTGCCCTGCCAAAGACTACATAAATATAAAACCCAAAAATCTATCGCGTAATTAAAAAGCATTTGAATCTATTTCCGACAAGAGGACATTTAGATTACGATGAAGAATAAACACATGATACATCGTACAAACAACATTCTCTCTTAAAAAAATTCATACCATCAAATATACTATAAAATTAAAACGTCTCGTAAATTTCACGGACCATATAACTAGTTAATTATTAAAGTCATATCAAATGCAATGATATATTGTAAATATGGTTCATTAGATATACGTGGCAAACTTTACCCCTATAATGACCCATCTAAATAACTCGACATGTACCCAATCCAAACTCGAGTAGTACTTGGGCTTGACCGCCTATAATCCAAATTGATCCGACCTGAATGTTTATTGCACACTGATTATTATCCTTAAATAGTTTATAATAACAACCCGAAAATGGCTTATACCCAAATGACCTGAATTCTAGCAAACCCAAACTGAGTCGATCGCTTGTTACTACTCCCTCAGTTTCATTTTTATCATCTCGATGTTCACTCTGAGAATGACTTAAGAAAACGTGATAAAATAACAATTCTAATCCTAAATTAAAGCGAATAAGAACAATGTTATTGTGATGGAAAGAATGTTAGTTAAATTTTAGTGTGTTTTGTAAATAACTCCACTTTATGTACTAATTTTTACAAATAACCCCTTTATATGTTCTCTTTTACTGCTCCGTAATAACCAACTTAAATTCAACTTAATTCAAAATTTTAGCACCTAATATTAATTACGCAGACGATTTCTATTAAACCCGACTATTTACGACATTCTGACTTAAACTTAACTATAATACCTAAACTATCTTACCTATTACCCACCCCATCTTTATTTTAATTCATAACGTAAACCTCCAAATCAATTGAAATCTTAAAACCCCAAATCAATTCTTTCTCAAATCACTGCTCCCTCCTTCCTCCATTAACGCAAACTTCCTCAGTCAACTTCATTGTTAGTTTCTTTTTCAAAAAAAACTTCATTGTTAGTTTCGTTGGCAGATTAAGAGGTGCCGCCCTGAAATTTTACTCGGATTTTCTTCTAATGTATCAAGCATATAAGAGTAGTTTTCTACTATAAAATCAAGGATAAATTACAAATAACCACAACAATTAGTCTCCCTTGTGACGGACGCTATCCGTCCCAAGGTGAAGACGGAGCGGATACATACCATTTGTGTTAATATGGTAAAAGTGGCCCATATTGTGTATTAATTAAATAAAAAACAGATTTGACATTTACACAATAAAAAAAAGGAACAGCGGCGGACAACTTTACTCAATAAGGTCATTCCATTTTGAAAACATGTAGCTCCTCACGCCTCTTTCTTTCATTTTGAAAACCAAGACAAATATCTCTCTAAAAAATACAAAAAATACAATCTTCGTCTCTCTGCAACGCCCCAAAGACAAACATCTTCAAGTTCTTCATCTCCTACTAGCTCCTGCTTGCCAAAAATGGTGACAAAAAAAAGCAGTGGCTAGAAAGACACCCACAAAGAAGCCTGCAAAAAAAAAAATCACTTGAAGGTATTGTGTTGATTTAGCTGATTTTAGTTTATACAATTAGTCTCCCTTGTGACGGACGCTATCCGTCACAAGCTGAAGACGGAGCGTATACATACCGTATTGTGTTTATTTTTTAATTTATGTGGAAAGTTTAAATCTTTATGTCATTTTTTACTCAAAATTGATAACTTTATTGGGTTTTTGATTTATTTATGTTAAAAAAAGTTTGAATCTTTTGTGTTTTAATGTATAGATCTAAGGTTGTTATGTAAAAAAAAGATAATTATATCCAAATCAGAGAGTTTTGGAATTATAATCTTAGTTTCATTTGTAAAAAATGGTCCCATTGGTTTAATTATTAATTTTTGTTGTGTACTAATTTTTGTTTCATTTGAAAAAAAAATCTTAGTTTCAAGATTTTAGTTTCATTTGTAAAATGTTTTAGCAATTTTTGTTGGTTAATAATAGATTTGTTTGTGGTGTATTGCTAATGCATTTTGCTTGTCATGTGGAGGCGCTTAACGTCGTCGTTAGCTGCTGGCACAAAAACAATAAGAACAGGAGACCGATATATGCGGAAGATGGTATGCCTATAATCTGTATTAAATTTGCGTTAATCTTGAAAAACCTAACTACTTAAGTGCTTATAATGTGACGACGTCAGCGAGTAATGTGACCACAAGAGTTGAGTAATGTGCCTATGTTTGAGTTTCTGTTTTTGCTATTCAAATGGCTGTTTCTTTTGCGTTTAATACGAAGCTTAACATGTTAACAAATTTGTGTCAAAATATGTGACCATTGTAGCTGAGAAATGTACCAATGTTTGCTTTTTGTGAAGATTATAAAAATATTGTTTTAGTAACATAAATGAATAAAGATGATGACAAAAATGTGACCACCTTAACTGAGGAATGTTATCAATGTTATGTGTTTTTCTGTTAAAAACTATTCTAAACATGTTAAAAAAAATAGACTAGACATGGTGACATATTTATGATTGTTTAAAATGTGACCACCTTAACAGGGATATGTACCTATGTTTTTGTGGTTTGACCTCACCTTAACATGCTAACATCTATGCTAAAATATGGTTACATATGTTATCATCTTTAAAATATGACCACTTTGCCTCGTAAATGTACCATATCTCTTGTGATGAATGTACCATAGTTAGAGGTTGAAATAAATCTTAACATTCTAACATATACTAGTAATCCTTATGACATGTCTTTGTGATGAAATGTGACCACCTTAGTTGAGGAATGTACCAATATGATAACATGTTAACATCATATATTATATTAAAGCAAAAACCGTCTGCCATATGTCATCAACCGATAACTTCTGCCATGTGTCGAAAGCATCACATTGTACTTATGACGTGGAGTCCAATAGCCAATACGAAGTAATACACAGTGGAATTAAGGTGGATATACTATACTATTATGTAGCATAAATAAATAGAAACAAAAGGAGTAAATTGTGGTAACTAAATAAAGTTGTTATAATTGAGGATAAAAATCAGGAAACAAAAATATGCCATAAATGAGGATTATTCAAATAAAATATTACGTGCTATCTATTTTAAAAATGTACATATATATTAATATTATTTTATGTACAAATTTTGTCATTTCAAATACATTTTGAAGAGTAATTTTAGCAATACTTGGTTGTGAAACAATTCAAACAAATGATATAAACTGCTCAAACTCATATTCCACCACATTTTCATAAACTTTATTCTCTTCGTCTACTCTTCTTCCCTTATAAGTGCAAATGTTGTAATTCGAGAAATCTCAACAATGTTCATGTGAACAGATGCAATTATATGTTCTTGCCTCTAAATGAGCTTTATACTCGAAGGATGAAAAATATTCTTCTTTTAAGAATCAGATATACAATTTATGTTAAGGTCTACACTAAACAAATCTAAACGTATAAAAAGATGTATATAATCTAAATTCATAAGAGTACAAATTAAAATGGAACATTTCTATGACTTTCTATAATTACTGATATTATAAATTCACAAAAACTTCAGAGAGACGGTCTCTCAATAGTATTATTGAGAAACCTCTCACATGATAGGGTGAGGGACCCACTGAAAAAAAAATTCCCTATTATGTCTCCCACTAAATTTGTGGGAGACGGTCTCTCATGAGACCTACTGAAATAAATTAGGTTTTCAAACCAACAATATGTGCAATGTTTATTTAGCTATAGTATTAGAGGCGACAATCATTGACACGACCCGAAAACACGACACGAACCCGACACGAAGTTAGCGGGTTAGAGTCAAGACGTTGTGACCCATTTAAGTAATTGGGTTGACACGACGCGACATGAAACATAAATGGGTCGGGTTAGGGTTGATGTCTTTTGACACGAACCCGATACGAATACCCATTTTATTTAAAATTGTCATAATATATTTGGTTTGAGTCAATAATTCAACAAAACTACTTAAAAATTAGCATTTTGATTCATCATTTTTGGGATAATAAGATTATATATAAAAGCTTAGTTTATTGCATTAATTTATCGGGTTAAACGGGTTAAATGAGTTAAAAATGATCTGCTTAAAGATAAATGGGTTAAATAGGTCGGGTTGGGTTATAGAAAAATTAAATGGGCCGAGTTAGGTTACAAGCCAATGAGCTACTGTCAAAATCGCATCTCATAAACTATTATAACGAGTAAGTTTGCTACTAATCATAAATTCGGATTCCGCGAAAGTGGTAATTAAGCCCTTAACTTTGTTCAATTCTACAATTAGGTCCCATAAATTTCATTTGGGGCAATTAAGCCGCTCAAGTTTTACCAAAAGTGAAATGCAACCCCATTTTTAAAATTTTCACAAGAATTTTAATTAAAAACATTTTATATTAGTATTAAACAGTTTATTAAATACTAAAAATTACTAATTGCAATTTTACGAATTTTTACATGATTTATTAATCATTGAAGAACACTTTTACATACATATTTTGTAAATTGTTTATAATTTATATAGTATTCATACATATATAATAAATTGTTTATATATTATAAAATTTAAAATAAAAAAATTCTCAATATTTAATATAAAAATAAAAATTTTAAAATTTTAAAATTGTAAAATAAAATATTTTATATTTGATAAATTGTATTAAAAGTGATTTTAATATAAACATTTGGTGAAAATTAAGAAAATGGGGTTGAATTTCACTTTTGGTGAAACTTAAGGGGTTTGATTGCTCCAAATGAAACTTATGGGGCGTAATTTCACGATTTAACAAAGTTAAGGGGCTTAATTACCACTTTCGCATTTCCGTTCTTTCTCCCAATTAAACTGCGTCATTTAACAAAAGGATCGGAAGACAATATTTCATTACCTTAAAACAATCTTACTTTATTTTGATATAGAGTTTAGAAAAAAATAGAAACAAGTATAAATTTGCTAAAATATTTCAAGGAATTCCATATTATATATGAGGTCATGAGCATTAAATTATATTGAATTATAAAAAAATTAATTTAGATAATTTATTATTTTCATTTTATATAAGTTGAAGTGACTTTAAAAAATTATCTAACAACTAATGCATAATACTATGACATTGAAAGGTAATGACTAAATAAGGTGTTAGCAAAAAAAAAATGCTTTATCCATTTTAATTTTATTGTTCAATCTCCCAGTTTAAGTTAGTTCAAATTAACTGTGTTATATGACAAAATAATTTGAAATTTTGAGAAATAAGTGGTCACGACTCAATAAACAAACAAAAAAAAGGGAGTTCGTAAAATTTGGCGAGTTGAAAAGCGAATGAATGAGCGAAGTTAATGGTGGGAAGTCGTGATATGGAGGGGTCGCGATGGGTGGGTTTTGATGGGGTGAGGTGTCGCATATGGTTATGAGAAAGGTTAGTGATCACGCGTGGGATGGGGTTGGGATGGTGGTTATGTTGGAGGTACGGGACGTAGGAGATGGTGGAGACAAGATGCAAGGGGTTGGTTAGTTGTGGGGGACCGTTGAGATTTCACCTCTCATAAGTTAAACAGTCGAGAAGAAAAAAAACAAAAAAAACAATAGAATACTTTGAATAAAATCAAGCAACATAAACTTATCAAATTGTATGGGTTACAGGTAGGCAAAGTAATTTTTTTCTAAAACATAGTTATTTACAAAATCAAAAATACATAAGTTTGTACTTTTAATAATACTTTCTGTTGCCATCCGTGCAGTGCATGGGTTCAATAACTAGTAATAGACTAAAGATACTCACAAATAGGTGATTGTTGATAATGTGACCACTTTATAACATATGTACCTGTATTTGGTTGTTGTGTGCTGAACTAACATCATAACATCATAACATCTATGCTTAATGCATAGTGACATATTATAACATCTTTATTATGTGACCACTTTTGTTCGAAAATGTACCATTTCTCTAATGTATTTTACTTTGACAATGAAATAATTGTTAACATGATGACATATATTAGTTAACATTGTGACATATGTGTTATTGTTAAAATAGTGATCACCATAGTTTCGAAAAGTATCTATGTTTGAGTTTGTTGAACATTATAATTGTACCACTAGCTTAGCTTAATTTGGTGACATCTATGAACAACGACATGGTGACATATTTATTAGTAGTGAAAATGTGATCATCTTATTGAGTTGATGTACCTATTTTATGATGTGGTTGATTATATGTGACAACATCTAAAAATGGTAATCATAATAAGTATGGTGACATATACTTTAGTATTAACATGTGACCATCTTACAGTGATATGTATGTATGTTTTAGTGAGTTTAACATTATAGTAGTGTAAACAACTTAGCTTAATATGGTGACATCTATGTGTAGATACCCGTATCCGACGATATTGGAAATTACAGAAATCCTGACAAAACACCCGATGCTGATAGGACACATGTTTACTTACACCGTTCGTTAGCGGATTTCGTTTAGTAATGCGGGACAAGCGTTATTTTACGGTTCTATAATTTAAATGAAATTTAAATTATTTTTGAAATAAATGAAATTTATTTCATCGATTTTCATATTTTCGAGTTTATTTAAAATTTAAGCTTTTATAATTTATTTGAAAAATAAATTATTGTCCAAAGTTTTTATTTTAATTTATTTAAAACGAGATATGTGACGGTTTCATTTTATCGCTTTATTTTTAATTTGAAAAATTAATTTTAAAGCGGTTTTCAAACGAGTTTTTCAAGCTATTTTTAACTCGATTTTAAGACGGTTTTAGGTCCGACTTCTAAACGGATTTTGGTATGATTCTCGAGACTTGCTTTGGCCCAACCCATCCTGCCATACATCCCGGGTTCGAACCCCACTACCACCTCCCTTTCCTTTCCCTTTTTCCACCCCAAACCCGACACCCTTCCCCTGTTTTTGCCCGAGCCCAACACCAACCAAACATCACCCACCTAGCCCAACACTACACTCACAACTTACACATCAACCCAACAATAAACCTGACCCATACCCGAGTTAAAACCCGCACCCACAGCCCGTATCTATGCCCTATTTTGCGCTGCAAAACAGGGGTAATCCCGAGCCTCGTTTTTGAGCCCTAGCCAAGCCCTACTCCCTTCCTTATCTTCTCCTACTTGTTCACCAAGCAAAGGAAGATATTATGCCCTATTCTACCAGGTCACAATCTCTCCCAAAACTGACACAAGCCAACCCTAAGCAGCCTATATGACCTAACCCTAGCTCCCCTACCCCATTTTCTATATAAACCAACCCCCACACACCAAAAAACAGGACGAAAAGGGACGATTTTAGAGAGAAAAAACACTCGGTTTTGAGAGCTCGAAACCCTAGGCAAGCAACCATCAACCTCACATTCAAAAGCAACCCTAAACTCCTCTCATACCCAGAAACAAAGCACAAAGTTCACACAAGAGATTAGACGAATATTAGAGCATCGATGTGCTCTCTTATTCGTGTCTTCTCGCATTCTGGACAACATCTGTTCTCGTTCATTTTCTTAGTTTTAAACCATTTTCACTTCTATTTCTTGCAAAATTTTGAATGTTTGTCCTTCAAGGATTCCAGAACATCTTTCGGATTCAGATTTGAGCAAGAAACGAAGTCACAATCTTCGTTTGAAAATCATTGTACGAAGTACAACAAAAGCGTGTTTTTAAAACTCGTGTGGAAAGCACCTGATTTCACTCGCTTTTAATCATTTCAAAGTGCTTTTTGATTCTGTTTTTTGCTAAAGTTTGAATCTTTGGAGTCCAAGGATTCCAGAACATCTTTCGGATTTAGATTTGAGTAAGAAATGAAGTCACAATCTTCATTTGAAAATCGCTGCACGAAGTGCCTTTTACGCGAGAAAGTTAGTTTATTTTTCGAAATTGTTTTCGTTAAATTGTTTCAACATCGTCGAAGACGCGCCTTGTAAGCAAAGCTTGCATACGGGATCCCGATGGTGTCCAAGTTTACACGTAAGTTGAGGGTGCACAAAATTCAGTCTCTCCTTTCTCCTTTTACTCGTGTATGTCACGGTTTTGTGTCGGTTTTTGTCACCTTTTAATTATCGTTTCATTAGTTTATGTTACATAATTATGATGCTAATGATGGTTTAATTGCTGTTAGAATAATAGTATGATAATCATGTTTGTTTTATTTTACGACGATAACATGTTTATTAGAATTACATGTTTAGTTTATAAAATGAAATAATTTGTTAATTGTATGATGATAAAATGTTTTAAATTAATTAAAATGAAATTTTAGTTAGTTTATTCCATTCTCACATGATTTACATTTGTTTTAATTTTAATTACGAAGTAATTAGTTTAATTCACATGTTTTATCGTTTTGTTTTAATTTTAATTATGAAATAATTAGATTAATTCATATGTTTATTTGTTTTTTTCGATTTATGATGCATGTATGTAATTTGTATTGTTTATCAATTGTTAATTCTCAACTTGGCCTAATTAATATGTAGAATGCATGTTAATTGAATTAGACATTCATAGGTCATACAAAACCCGATATAGGACTTAAAATGAATTTCTTTAAAGAATTAAATGAATTGATCCTTTTTTTACGACGATTTCTCGCTAGTTGAATCGCGCATGCTTAGCATCCGATTTATTGCACTCGATGACTAGAATAGTCAGTTTTGTCCATCTCTTAGGCCGTGTGATGCCTCAGCCTTCGTGTCATCTTTGGTTCGTTTTTTCGTCTTGTTTTATTTAATTATTGCGGTTTTATTTCAATTGTTATTGTTATTTTAATCGTTGTAATTATTGTAATTCATTTCAAGCAATATAATTTGTACTTTAAAATGTGGGTCTTGTAAGTCCTTTATTTTGAGTCAAAATGATTTCACAAAACCTTTGTTTTAGTTGGTTAAATCGAAGTATTTAATCAATTAAGTCGAAGTGAGTGCGCAAAACGATGATAAGGCTAAGGACGAAGTCTATGTGAGCTATGGCCTAATCATTGGCACATTTTTCAAGGCCTAGATAGGCATGTCAAAACGTGAGTCTTGTGCCGTGTTTTAGCAATTGTATTTAGATCGAGTTGTATCTTTATTTCAATTGTTTGCGAATCGAGTCGACGAGAATCGTCTGGGTTGTAATAGCTAGTTCCCCAACGGCTCCCCCATTCCCATCTAAGCCATGTTTGTGAATGCTTGTTAGTATAGTTCAAATCAATCTCACATGTTAAATCACTTGGACAAAGTAGATTAGATGCATTAAACGATTAGAAACCAAGCTCACATGTTAGGATCAACATGGTGTTTTGCATACTCTTACAACAGAATCGTAGTCTTGTCCAATTAGCCTTCTTAGTCCTTAGTAGAGGCCGTTATTGCAACGGGCGGGGGTGGGTGTTTTATTAGCGAACTTCCCATCACGTACTTTCAACAACGAACTCAAATCTCACTTATGGTTCCCAAATTTCCTTAAATTTGGTGGTGACTCTGAACGATTTTCAAACCCGTGGATATCCGAATAGCCACATCCACATTTTGGCGACTTCGCTGGGGAGTTGTAACTTGAAAAGGAAAATGACGGCTAATAGAACTAACACTATGATTCGTTTTGCATACATGCATCACCCATTTGAGACTTTAGGAGGACCACCTTACCCATTGGATCGATTTCAGTGGTTAGGAGGTGACGTCCACTATGCTGATTTAAGTATCAAGATGGTACCGCCGAGATCTCTAAGTACTTGCTCTTACCATATTGCACATTTCTGCTAATGGGAGGCTTGACTTTCTTTGATAAGGTGGATCTGTAATACTCGTCCTTTTAGGGACCCGTTGACTAACGTTGACTGACCTTAGACACCGATCTTGACCTTAGGAAACTTTACGAGTGATGTCTTGTGACGTAGTGAGCTTTAGTTTGTGTGTTACTCGATCTAGCTGAGGCTATTCGATCGAGTAACTTGGGAGCTCGATCGATTAGAGGTCACTCGATCGAGTAAGTTGGTTACTCGATCGAGTAACGGGTTTGCAGCGGGGAGTTATAAATCGTATATCGTGAAACCCCAAATCATTTCTCTACCTTTCTTCCTAAACCTAAATGCCGTCATTCCACTTCTCCTCCACCATAATCCCTTTCCTAGAGGCCTTTGAGGATGCTTACACCATGGGGATGGGATGCTTGAGTCGGGTAGCGGTCTTGACGCCGGATTGTTTTGTATAGGTATGTCCTCGTCATCATCATCGTCATCGTTGTTTTCAGTTAGGTTGGTAGTGGTAGTAATAGATGGTTGTAATGATTCTATAAGTGGTTTGCTTGGTTGATTGGTATCTTCTGGTCGGACGCAGAATCACTGCGGTTTGCTACAGGTAGGTTCGCCTACTCAGTACTGTTGATTATCTACAAAGTCTGTTGATGTTGTTTGGTTGGTTTAGTGTCAGTGTTGTTGATTGGCTGTGGTAGTTGGTTAGTCTTGCGTTGGATTGATAATTGTTGTTTGATCAGCTGGTTGTAGATTGTTTGTCTGCGGTTCTCGAGATGCGCCCTCACCTGAGTGGAGTCACTTGCGGGAGTGGCTTCACGCCCTTGATTTGCCCTCCATGAAACCCGCCACGGGAGGGGATGTGCACATTAAGGAACATGGGTTTATCTTTCGGATAGATGAGCGGGGCTTAGGTGGGAACGGCTGCGGTCCCCCACTGGCAGGACTGGACCTTCGGGCAGTTAGAGGTGTCGTTGGTTGGAGAAGGTGTGGGGTGTGTGTGTTGTTGTACTTGTGCTGTATCTGCTTTTGTATGTTTGTCTTCTCAGTTACTGACCTTGTGCGGGTTATTGTGTTGTTTTTTTCTGTTGTGTCTGCCGTGATCCACTATGGTGAGCAGTCAGTCTTAGCAGGTTGTGGTTTGGATCATAGCTGGGCACTTTGAGGGATGAGTCTATCACGAGTCACGACAGAAGTAGTCTCACATAGCTGATAATGGTTTTGAGTTGTATCTTTTATAACGTCAGTTGTTTGTAAATCGCTTGTAATATAATATAAATGTTCTTTTATCGACATTTGATTATTACTGTCCTCGGGCAAGCGAGAGGGTAACGCCCTTATATGCTAGGGAAGCTCTTGTTAAGGCTCCTTGGTATATGGGGGTGTTACAAAGTGGTATCAGAGCGACGATTTTGGAACCTGTAACAAATGAGCCTAATGAATGTAGCGAGTCTAATAAAATGAACCTGGTGTATGTATGTTGGGAGCCCCAGCTGATGCTTGATTTTGGGTGAGTAAGCGCCCTTATTTCAAAATCACGGCCCCATCATGCTTAAGCCAGTCACCGGTTATGGGAATATCGAGTCGAGAATTATGTGCCTAGTGTGTATAATGGATAAGTTAGAAATAACTGTGATATAGTCTCTGTTAATGTTTAGTACGTGTAATGGCGATGATGAACTGCGTAGGATTATGGTTGAGTAGAAGTGTGGGTGGATGTCGTAGAAATGGTGAAGTGTCAACAGTGTATGACAATGTTGGGTGATGTGGTGGTTATGATGCATTCTGAGTCTTTCTATGCGTATTAGTTTATAAAGAAATTACGAGTCTTGCATGTGGTGATGATAGTAAGTGGTAAGTTTTGAACTAATGGTAATGTTGGTCAAGTGGTGATTGGAAATTATGATGGATGGATTGTTGAGTACTTTTGTGTTATGACATATTTAAGTTTAATAATTTAGTTGATAACTTGTTGTGGCATGATCAAATTTCTAGCAAACTCGGATGATATATGATGAACTATTGTTGGATGAATGCTTAGCATAGTGCGAGTATATAATGAATTGTTGAATTTGCAAGTGCATAATTAGAAGTGAAGTAATGTGTTGAATGTATGTATAAATAAGTTAATGGTATGGTGAATCGTTTTGTGTAGTGTTCGTTATAGAATGAAGTAATATGTGTCTTGTTTGGGATGAGGTAGTTGAGTTACATTTGAGTAGTAATAATGTGTCGTGAATGAATGAAATAATCTGTGACGATTTCCAAATACACTTTGGAATCGACACGAGTTGTTGTTTTGCAGGAATCGTTAACTAAACTCGTAACTTTTGACCTTATACCCAACCTTACTTGACCGAGTACGAGTGCCTACTCCATCGAATAGACCTCATTCGATCAAGTTGAGGGGTTATAAGATCGAAATAGCTGAAACTGCCAGCGAAAACTCGATCGAGTAGCTCCAACTCGATCGAGTAGAGGCCACTCGATCGAGTGCCTTACTTACTCGATCGAGTAAGTGAACAGTACACGGGTAAAAGGCGGGATTCTTATACCCTTTTCTATCTTCTTTTCTTCTTATTTCTCTTCACATCTAAACCCTAATTCCTCTATATCTCTCTACTTGCTCTCAAATCTTGTGTTTTGGTGATTGATTTCTTGGTGTTCATTTTGTTTAATTCATCCTTTTGCTTGACTAATCATTCAAGGTAAGAATGTTCATCCTTTTCTATGTTTTGATTGATTAGAAACATGTAGGTTGTTGGAATTTTTCTGAAAATTTGATTTATATGCATAAAAGCTTGTCTATAATTGTTGTAACATGATTTATTTGCTTTAATTTGTTGATTATTGATGCTAGAAGTAGAAAAATCGAATCAATTTGGGGGTTTGTAAGTACCGAATTTTCTAGGGTTTGGGGATTCAAATTGATTTTTAGTTGTCTTTTGCATATGAAAGGGGGAAAATTAAGTAATGTTCGTCATGGGTATCATGTTTGGTGTGGATTTTGATGAATTTTGCTCAAAAGTTTGCCTTAAAACTCCGTCTTAAAAGTGCCCCAAACTGAAATTCGTCCCACATTCTTGGTGAAACTTGTCTAATTGTGGTACTATTTTGAAAGTTTAATCCTTAAAAGTTGTAGTTGGGTTGTTAATTGATGTCATATTTGTCATAATTTGATAGCTGTAAAGACCGTCTGATGAGAATTTGAGAGTTGTATACTTGAAATTTTGGATTTTTTGGTGAAAGTGTGTACCTAGAAGTTCTTTTTCCATGTCTATACATGAAAGTTTATATGTTTTCAAGTAAGTGTTATTTGTTTATCTAAGATATGTGTTGAAAACAGATGCCGAGACCAACTGTTAGAACCTGTCAAAATAAGAGGGGGAGGGCTTCTGAGCCTGAGGTGGGTGAGGGGAGTGGGGAACCTATGGTCCCACCGGTGCCGGAGTACCCTTCTGTTGTCTTTGCTGATTTTACGCAAAGGGATGCTTTGGTTGCTTTTCAGAAACGTCGTATGAGACCCACCCGTTGCATTGATACTACCATCTTGACGGACCTAGGGGTTGAGACTGATGTGAGACACATCTTTGAGACTTTGGGTATAACCGGGCTGTACCGACTTAGGAAACACTCCTATGCTTTTCTGACCTTGGAGTTCACGAGTTCTTTTCGTTATGATGCGGTGGAAAAGACCGTTGAGTTCCGTCTCATGAACACTAGCTTCTTTCTGACCATAGATATGTTTGCCACCCACCTCGGCCTTGATAGACCAGAGAAGGGAGCTCTTAGGAACATCCCGACTGAGTGTGGAGCCAGTAGTCTTATGTCTTGCTTTACCGGCAAACCCGCCCCCACCTCTAGCAACATGTTGATAAATAATGTTCAACATGTCACCCTGAAGATCTTTCTTCGTGCTATGACCTGTTTACTCTATGAGCGGAGAGATGTGAGTAAGCTTAACTCACACGAGGTGATGTTGTTTGCGGCATACCTTAACCCCACCCGAGCTCCGAGAGTCTCCTTCAGTGCCCCGGACATAGTATGTGCTAGTTTAGCCTTGATGGCCTCTTTTGACACCTATTTCCTGAGCTGTGGTGCCATTGCCACACGGTTGGCAGAGCGTTTGACCGCTTTTGAGGCCTCCTCAGCCTATACACCCTTGACCCCGACGGTGCCTACCTTGGACCGGGAGTACTTTCTTGACCAGAAATGATTGAGGACTTTGGAGGGTGGTGGGTTAGCATGGAGAGTTTGGGGGATGAGTTGGATGAAGATACCTGACCCTGAGCATCTTCCCGTGACCGAGCCTTTACCGGCGGCAGTGGTGGCTGCCGATTCTGATGATGATGAGGAGGCCCCGGATAGGCAGTTTTACCTCATTGACGATGACATTTTGGAGGTGATGCCTAAGCCGACGAAGAGGGATCAGGCTAGACCCGAGGATAGACAACCTAGAGTGGGGAGAGGTCCGCGATGAGTGAGAGAGAGGATGGCTGAGACCCAGCCGGAGCAGCATGTGCCTCCACAGCCTCAGTTCTCCAGCTACCCTTCCTTCTTCAGCCCTGAGATGAGAGTGAGCGAGCTTACGGAGATAGTGTCTGCTACGTTGACACTTCAAAACCTCCATCAGATGGCATATGTTCAGGGCATCGGGACCGAGGCAGCTCAACCGGTGTGGTGGAGAGGCGTTGGAGATGACAGCGGGGTCTTTCATTCCTTTGGCGTGGAGCGGTCTACTTGGGGAGAGCCTATGAGTTACCCCTATGGTTGCTTGGCACCATGGCGGGTGAGGATGCAGCTGGAGCAGGCACGTCCGGAGGTGGTGGTGGAGGTGAGATGATGGATGAGCAGGCTATGGAGTGATGACACTCCTTTTATTTCTATCTTGTCATATGGATTTGTAGTCGTTGATACTTGTTTCGTTTGGTACTTTTATTAGATTTGGGTGTGTAGTTTGGCCATAAGGCCGTATTTTGGATGCTTTTCAGACTTTTTATGCAGGATGTTGGTGTCGGGAATACTTTTCGACTCTTGTATATGTTGCCTAAGACTTATGAAGTGACGAACTGGGGGAAATTTGACCTGTAGCCACTCGATCAAGTGCCCCTCACTCGATCGAGTAACGGCAGGGGTGACAATTCGGGGGTATTCTGATATCAGCCAACTCGATCGAGTAGCTGATGAACTCGATCGAGTAAGTCCAGCTCGATCGAGTGCCTTACGAACTCGATTGAGTAACCCTGTAATAACTCTATTTTGTTTTAACACTCGTTTGCATCATCATGTCGGTGGTTGTTGTTATAATATTTCTTGTTGTGGGTATGTTATATCATTGTTCCGTCTCAGCGGTGGTTATATTGTTGTGCATAGTCATACAATTTAAACAATTTCGGTGATGTTTATATAATTTTGTATGCTAAATCAATTGTCTCAAGTAACGCTGTGTATAATGGTTATAATCCTCGTTGCATGATTTATATGGTTGTACAAGAAAGTAATTGATGTCATGGTTGATAGTTGATGATCGAATGCCTAATTGTGTTGTTTATGTTGCCAATAGTTTCGTATATATGATTCTTATGTATATAATGTTAAGAAATTGTCGTGGTTGACATGAGTCAAAGGGCGTCATAGGGTTCGTTCGTAATGTCTATATGGAATAATATTTTATCGGTTGTGCGTTTGTAAAATTGTTTTGTTGGTGAACTTCGGGGAAGAAGTTCCTTTTTAAGAGGGGAAGAGTAATGTCGCGTGGAAAATGACGTAATTATAGCAATTTTATGGTATTTTTATGACAAGTTCGTAGCAATTTTATAATGGTTGTTGGATAATTTCGTAGTAGTTACTGTGCAATTGTATAGTAATTTGTAATTGTTGAATAGAATAGCATGTTGTTATATCTTATTATTAATGGTCCTCTGTGTTGTAATGAAATTAGATGTTAGTAGCGATAGTAGAGTTGTTAGTAGAATTGTGTTGCGTGGTCGAAGTGATAAAGTGGAATGAATGAGGTGTTGTTGTGCATCAGTAATAGGACTGTTGTTTTTGAGTGTTTATATCTGTTAGTTGTTGGCAAGTAATGAATGAAAGAATAGCCTGAAAGTTGTGTTGGTTTACGTTTGAGTAGTAACATGGGATGTATACAAGTTATAGTTGAGTCGGTTGTTCTTGTGTGCAATGCGTGTTTGGTGGTTGAATAGGAGTTGGTGATTCGATAGAAGGTCGTGTTGTGTAATATGTGCTAAGGTAGATGATGATGATGGTTGATGAACATTCATAGCGAGATGGTCTTTCTAAACGGTTGTGTGTTGACCTATGTCGGATGAACAATGGGAGCTACCTTGGGTTGTTGTCTTGTGTCGCGGGGGAGGATGAGTCGAACTTCGGGGACGAAGTTCTTTTTAAGGGGGGAAGACTGTAATACCCGTCCTTTTAGGGACCCGTTGACTGACCTTAGACACCGATCTTGACCTTAGGAAACTTTGCGAGTGATGTCTTGTGACGTAGTGAGCTTTAGTTTGTGTGTTACTCGATCTAGCTGAGGCTACTCGATCGAGTAACTTGGGAGCTCGATCGATTAGAGGTCACTCGATCGAGTAAGTTGGTTACTCGATCGAGTAACAGGTTTGCAGCGGGGAGTTATAAATCGTATATCGTGAAACCCCAAATCATTTCTCTACCTTTCTTCCTAAACCTAAATGCCGTCATTCCAGTTCTCCTCCACCATAATCCCTTTCCTAGAGGCCTTTGAGGATGCTTACACCATAAGGATGGGATGTTTGAGTCGGGTAGCGGTCTTGACACCGGATTGCTTTGTATAGGTATGTCCTCGTCATCATCATCGTCATCGTTGTTTTCAGTTAGGTTGGTAGTGGTAGTAATAGATGGTTGTAATGATTGTATAGGTGGTTTGCTTGGTTGATTGGTATCTTGTGGTCGGACGCGGAATCGCTGCGGTTTGCTAAAGGTAGGTTCGCCTACTCAGTACTGTTGATTGTCTAGAGAGTCTGTTGATGTTCTTTGGTTGGTTTAGTGTTAGTGTTGTTGATTGGCTGTGGTAGTTGGTTAGTCTTGCGTTGGATTGATATTTGTTGTTTGATCAGCTGGTTGTGGATTGTTTATCTGTGGTTCTCGAGGTGCGCCCTCGACTGAGTGGAGTCACATGCGGGAGTGGCTTCATGCCCTTGATTCGCCCTCCGTGGAACCCGCCACGGGAGGGGATGTGCACATTATGGAACATGGGTATATCGCTCGGATAGATGAGCGGGGCTTAGGTGGGAACGGCTGCGGTCCCCCACTGGCAGGACTGGAACCTTCGTGCAGTAAGAGGTTTGGTTGGTTGGAGAAGGTGTGGTGTGTGTGTGTTGTTGTACTTGTGCTGTATCTGCTTTTGTATGTCTGTCTTCTCAGTTAGTGATGGGAACGCGGTCATGACACACCCAATCAAACACATTTATAATCTCAACAAACAACTAGATAGTGGTTAAGTCGAGGTCGATCCACGGGACAGTGTGCTTTGGGTTCTAAGTCTATCTATCTCAATTTGTGCTAGTGTTACAATTGATTTGGGTTGGAGTTGGTGAGTCTAAACTAATAGAAGCAATAAATTAAAACAAGCAATGAAGCAAATAAAGATGCAAATAAATAATAAAGGATACTAGGATGTCATGGGATCATAAGGGAATCATGGTAAGATAGCATAAATGAGTTATGTGGATGCAAGCAATTTATTATTGTCGGAATTAAGTTAATTCATGTCATATAATTCATAAGAAGATTTGGATCCCGGAGCCGAGTCATTTGTGACTGTACAACACCTACAAGTCGACTTAATTCTTCCTATTAAACCACATGCATGATAAACCAAATCCTAGGAAAACTTACATTTCGGAGCCGAGTCATTTGTGACCGTACAACACCTACAAGTCGATTTGGGTTTTCCCTACTCAACAACATGCATGGTCTAATAAGGCTTGAGTTGGTTTATATATTACAAGCCTCATTGAAAAGATAAGAGAAACATGCTAGGTTGTCAATCAAGCATTTCATCAAACATGATATGTGCACAAGTTGAGGAATAATAAGAAAGCATACAAATGAACTCATTAAGCATAAACTTGTCCCACAATTAACTCCCCCTAATCCCCCATTAATCCTAGTTAAGTAACTACCCACTCATTATCATGGAGAACATGTCATTAATGGTGTCAATCATCACAACAAGTATAAACATGATAAGAGAATGAGGAAATAAACAATAAATAGTAAAGAGTAAAGAGATTATACCAAACTTAAGATGAATAAATGGAAAGGAAAGAATAATAGAAGAAAACTTGATTGATTGATGAAGAGTTGTCAATTCTCCAATAATAACCCAATAATCTTCAATTACCCAATAATCAAATTGAACAATAATTAAGGAAAGATTAATGTGTAATTTTGTGGAATGATTGAGATTAATGTATTCTAATCTACTCCTAATCTAATCTAAGAAAGCTTGGTTTAATCTAAAGAAACTTGGTTCAATTTATTATTACAAATGGAGTATATATAGTAGTACATCATTAGGTTAAGCAAGGGTAGATTAGTAAATAACAATGCTTAAGTGTTGAGTAGAGCTTTGCAAGTCCCGAGGGAAATGCGCGGATCAAGCTGATACTCCCACCACGATCCGCTCGGATTGGCTTGAAGCACGGCTTGTCCTGTGAGGGGATCCGCTCGGATTGGGCATAGGGATGCCCGGATCCTGGTCTGGGACGCTCGGCCTGAGCTCGGGACACTCGGATCCTGGGACAGTGTTCTTCCCCATTCTTGACTGCCTAACAATCCGCTTGTCCTGAGTCCGGAACGCCCGTCATGAGTCTGGCACGCTCGTCTTGAGTCCAGAATGCCCGGATTGAGTCTGGCACGCCCGGATCCGAGCTCAAGACGCGCGGATTGGCGACCAATTTGTCTATTTGAGCTCGGATTGTAAAACAGACGTCATTTGCTTATCTGGACTCCTATTGGAGTGATTCATAAGCCTATACCACTTTATTTTTCGACGTCGTTTCATCCAGAATACTTTCAGAGCCAAACAAGCAACTATTGGTTTGGTCCCGAGCAATTTCTTCTCTTAATGGCTTCCTTCTCGTCATCCTTGCTTTTAAGCCTATGATCCTTCTATATACTCTTTATTCCTACATCCTTGGTCATCATTCTTGCCTCCTCTTCATACTAATCCATCCAAGATCGTCAATAAGCTTCCGAATATGCGCGAGAGACGGGAATTCCGCCTCATTATCTTCTTTCATCCAAGACATACAATGCAATAGGAAAGCAAAATAGGAAGGAATTGACGGATAAAATGGCCATGAAATGCTATATTAGTATACAAAATAGGTTCAATTAGGGGACTAACTGTGCGCATTTAAGTGTCACATCAGTTACTGACCTTATGTGGGTTGTTGTGTTGTTTGTTTCTGTTGTGTCTACCGTGATCCACTATGGTGAGCAGTCAGTCTTAGCAGGTTGTGGTTTGGATCATAGCTGGGCGCTTGGAGGGATGAGTCTATCACGAGTCACGAAAGAAGTAGTCTCACATAGCTGATAGTGGTTTTGAGTTGTATCTTTTATAACGTCAGTTGTTTGTAAATCGCTTGTAATATAATATAAATGTTCTTTTATCGACATTTGATTATTAATGTCCTCGGGCAACCGAGAGGGTAACGCCCTTATATTCTAGGGAAGGTCTTGTTAAGGCTCCTTGGTATATGGGGGTGTTACAGGATCATTGGCATAGACTCGATTAGAGGACCGACTGAGACTTAGAAGAGTCTAGGTCCATGCACGATTAATATGTGAATGCTTATATGCTATGTGATCATCTTCCATGTTTTTCGAAAATTTGAACTTCTTTTGTCAAAATCGTTTTTTCGAAAACCGTCTTAAAATCAAGCATGCTTTCAAACTCGAAATGCTGCCGAAATAGATATAGGTTTTTGACCAAAATAAGCTTTTTATAGCCGGCATGCTGCCCATTTGAAATCTCGTTTTTCAAATCATCCATTTTCAAATCAGTTTCGAAATGATTTCTCACCTTTCCCGAGCATAGAATATGTTTCAGGTCAAGTCTAGACATGTCTTGGGTTCAAGTGGACCATATCGAAAACACAACCCTAGTGGGTTGCCCAAGCCACCTCTTGGGTCCAAGTCAAGTATGTCGACCATTTGGTCAAAGTCAAACCACAAAACGCCCCCTAGGACACCCATGACGTTTTTTTGCGAGCCCATGAACCAAGTTGGTTCAATCACGGGTTAGCCACACCGGGTCGATGTCAAGTCTAAGTCAAGAAGTTGTTTAATTCGAGTCATAGTCCTTGCCAGGTCTAGACCCCTCTCCCTTGTGACCCTTTACAAGTGAGCCACTTAGCTCATTTCCTGGGTTAGGTTCTGTCTTTGAGTCAAGTCTGAGTCAAATGTCAAGTCTGTGAGTCAAGTCCTTGTTCGTGCAGGGGATTTTTAATTCAAGTATTGATTGGTTCGGGGTTTTTCTTGTAGAAAGGCGGCCTCAAACCCGAAAGAAACAATGGAAGCTGCCGTCACTAAGCTGGGTGAGATTTTGGATTTGATGATGACTCGTTTGGGAGCCATTGAGGCTAGGATCAATGAGGAAAACTGTTGGAGTATGTGTCCTCAACAATAGTGCGATCACATGATTTAAAATCATAATTAAATCTCATATTAAGAATACGTAAGGGATGATTCATTTATATAGTCAACTGATCAACATTAATCAGTAATGATTGACTAACTAGAGTTTGACATTACTGTCGTTTGACGGTGGTGATTAGTTGATCCCTTAAGGTCACACCTATAGGACAAATTCCGTTAATAAACAAGTTGATTAATTGTATGACGATACAAGTTAATCAATTGCTTAAAACTGAACAATTCATTTGTGAAAGAGAATTTTTATATCTTATTGTAATTTGATTAAATAAGATTTATTTTAGTAATTAAAAGATTTTATTACTAAAATTGATTATTGTTTATGAAACAATAGAGATGAGAATGAATGGTTAATTATAATTATATGACCCATTTTATTTATGTGATCAAGAATCACTAGACAATTTGTTATATGTAATTTAATTAATGTATAAAATGATATTTATTTGATAAATATGCATTAAATTAATTAATAACATGTTACATACTACATGTGACATATTGTGTAACATATGACAAATTGACAAAATAAAGTCGAAATCCATTTTACATATGGACCGAAAAAATGGAGGATGAAGGTGTTAGTGGGTGATTTATTTTATGAGATAAAACAAATTTAATCATACCTACACTACATAGCCTTACATACCTACATTATGGAGAAGAACAAAAGTAAAAGGAGATGCCATGTTTTGGCCTTTTGCCATCACCCTACCCGGCCCCCTTCCCCTTTTATGATGAGAATTTTGTTCTCATTTGTACACTTCTCCATATTCATATATTCACATGCAAGAATTCTCATCTCATCTTCCACTTCTCTCTAAAACTTGTTTTAGAATACATGAATATTGTTCAACAAAATTTTAATCACAATATTAGATTACTAGTGTAGTAATAAGAATATTATTAGAATTATTTTAAGGATACTAGTATATTAATCTAGTTAGTTAATATATTTGTTTAAGGGATTTGTCTTGGGTGCAATCAAAGGAGGATCTCTATATTTGGGATTAAGGAGGATCATCCATTACATTTAAGCTCAAGAACAAATAAGGAAGGTGACCTTATTTGTGCCCATTATTTCGAGACATATAACAATGTAAGGAACATTGTTTTTCTTATTTAATCTCTTAATTAGTTATGCATGCACTAGATCTAAATGAACTAGAGTTAATATGTTAATTAGTTCACTATTAGAAGAGTCTAATAATAGGTATATGAACCTAACAAAAACATTGTGACTACCCCACTAGAAGTGACTGAACTAAAAAAATGGTTCAAACTTATTGAAGATCAACTGAAGCTCTCCCAGGGAGAGAGCATCCATTATGAGAACTACAGAACCTATGCTCCGGTCCAAGATGAACTCCCTATGAACTTAGAAGAAGAAATGTTCAAACTGGATGACGGTTCCGAGTCTGAGTCTGAGTCCGAGTCCGAGTCCTAAGTTTGAGTCTAAGGGGTCGGGTGTCGAACCCACCCCCTCCCAAGTCTTTCCTTTCAAGGCACCCCTTTCTAATTCCGGTATCCTGGGGCCTGTCCCAAGTACCTCTGTTGTCTCGCCACTGACCTCTGATCAGTTGGCTCAAATGTTAGCGCATTTCGCGCAATTTCAAATTAATAATAATACGATGAACCAGTTTGCTTACGACTTGTTTTATCTACATTGCAATTTAATTTTTGAAAATAATTATTTTAGTAGTGACATTGAGAAAGAGGCCGAAGGCGAACAGGTTGAAGTAGATGAAGAAGAGGTGGAACCACCTCCACAATTGGTTAAAGGTTTAGAAGAATATGACCAAAGAAACTCGGTGATCGAAGATACCGAAACTATCAATGTGCATGGGAACCACTGTAACAGCCCCATACTCCAAGTGCCTTACCAGGACCACTCAGGTATGAAGACATTACCATCTCGGTTACCCGAGGCAATAATAATCAAACAACAATGCAGAAACAACGTTTATTATAAATAATTTAGCGAATAGTTACAATCCTCAAACCAAACCAAAAGTACGATACATTGTGCTCAAATGACTGTTCTAACTGAAATGTAAATAAACTAAAAGCTACAGCGGAAGACTCCTATCATCATGTCGTGGCATCCCAGCTATCCCAGTACTCATCTCAATACCTGCTCAATATCTGCTCACCATCCCCGAATGGATCACCGCAGGTTTACAAAACAACACCGGGGTCAGTACTAATCACACAATGTAATATAAACAATAATGATAAGGTAAACAAACAGCTTAACTGCCACACACACAATCACGCCAAATCCAACCATCTCAATCACTGACTGTCCACTGGACCAGTCCTGCCAGTGGGGGACCGCAGCCGTACCCACCAAATCCCCGCTCCACATAACAGTGAGCGATAACCCTGTCCATTAATGTGCACATCCCTTCTGTGGCGGGTTCCACAGAAGGCGAAACTAGGGCGTGAAGCCACTCCCGCAAGTGACCCCACTCAGCCGAGAACGCATCTCGAGAACCATCAACAACGATCACAACCACAATCACAATCACAATTATTATATCAAACAACCAAATACAATACATCAACCAATATCCCATTATGGGATTAATACTGAGTAGGAAATCCTACCTGATATGCACACAATCAGACGGTCTCTACAGCTGAATCAAAAAGCCTCTTCTATGAACCCTCCTCCTATCATACAACACATAAAGGCTACCAAATCACATACTACACATAAAACCCCCAATCTCTAAATTAGGGTTTCATCAAAACAAAGGAAAGACAAATAAAAGGGTACATAGATCTTACCCTCGACGCAAGGAACTCAACGGTATAAACAACGACAAGAACTGACCGTCTGAACTCCGGAAATTGCTAAGAATGCGATTAAGAAGATGAACTTGTTTGCTTTCTCTCTTAAACAAAAATTTAGGTTTTGTAAAAGTGATTTAGAATAATGACGACGAAGCTTAAATACCTTAATCGCATAATTAACAAAACCCGAGAAAATCCCCCGTAAAACCGGCTACTCGATCGAGTACCCAAGGATACTCGATCGAGTACCCCCCCTACTCGATCGAGTACCCCAGCTACTCGATCGAGTACCCAACAGGTCAGAAACTATTTTATTTCGCAACTTACCCTTACTCGACAGAGTAAGGCCTACTCGATAGAGTACCCCAAGACTTATAAATACGGAGTATTACAGTCTTCCCTCCTTAAAAGGAACTTCGTCCCCGAAGTTCAAACCACCACTAAACAAAGGTACTCCCATAACATTCCCGACTCACAACCAAAACAAAATTCAACAAAAACATGATACTAACCCAACTCATCCCGACACAACATACAAAAAGGGGTATGAAACTCTTAAAAACTGCTCGCGATCATCTCCTACCCCCCTAAAAGAAACAAGGTTACGTCCCCGTAACCATACATATCTGATCAAAAAGGAAAGGGTAACGCTCTTTCATGATATCCTCTGCCTCCCATGTGGCTTCCTCAGTCTCGTGGTTAGACCAAAGGATCTTGAGCAGAACTGTCTCACCACTCCTAGTCTTTCTAACCTTTCGGTCAAAAATCTGCTTAGGTACCTCAAGATATGATAAGGACTCATCTAGCTCTAAGCTCTCTGCCTCTAACACATGTGACGGGTCACTCACATACTTTCGCAGCTGCGATACATGAAACACATTATGCACTCTCTCTAAAGCAGCAGGTAAAGCCAGACGATAAGCAACCTCTCCAACTCGCTCTAAGATCTCATAAGGACCGATGAACTTCTGACTCAGCTTGCCCTTCTTCCCAAATCTCATAACCCCACGCATAGGAGACACTTTCAGAAGAACCTTATCCCCAACCTGAAACTCTATATCCCGGCGATGTAGATCCGCATAACTCTCGCTCTGTCCGAGTGCTCTCATCCGTTCCCCGATCATCTTAACTGTTCCACCATCTCATGTACCATCTCTGGTCCTAAAACCCTTTGCCTCAAAGACTATCGTCCCAACAGATTGGACTCCTACATCTCCTCCCATACAAAGCCTCAAACGGTGCCATACCAATACTTTGGTGTGATAGCCGTTGTTGTTGTAAGAAAACTCTATCAAGTCCAACCTCTGTTCCCAGCTACCACCAAAATCCATCACACAAGCTCGCAACATATCCTCAAGAGTCTTGATTGTTCTCTCAGTCTGCCCGTCTGTCGCAGGATGAAATGCTGTACTCATCTTCAAAGTTGTTCCCAACGATTCCTGCAATTCTTTCCAAAACCTCGATATAAACCTCGCATCTCTGTCAGACACTATGTCCTTAGGGACTCCATGTAACTTAAGCACGTTCTTTCGATAGGCCATAGCCAATTGTGCCTTAGTCCATGTATCTTTCATTGGAACAAAGTGAGCGACTTGGTCGACGATCCACTATCACCCAAATCATGTTGTTACCTTGTTGACTCTTTGGCAAACCCACAATGAAATCCATGGAAATGGATTCCCACTTCCACTCCGGTACCTCTAAAGACTGAATCTTACCTTGTGGTCGTCGCTGTTCCCCTTTAACTCTCTGGCATGTCAAACAACGGGACACAAACTCAGCTGTCTCTTTCTTCATCCCAGGCCACCAAAACGTTTTCTTCAAATCCTTATATAGCTTGTCTCCACCTGGATGAACTGAATATGCTGTACAATGTGCCTCTGTCATGATAGTCTTTTTCAACTCCTCATCATTAGGAACACACCACCTACCGTCAAACCTCAAACTACCATCTGTATGAATAGAAAAGCGGGACACTTTGTCCCTTTCTCTACTCGACTCTCCACTCAACTATCTTAGGATCCAAAGCCTGCTTACCTCGAATGTCATCATAAAACTCAAGCTGTACTGTCATATCACCCATGGCATCTCCTTTCTGCATCATATGTATCCCAAAACTCGCTACCTCATCTCTCAGCCTCATCAAAGATAGAGCTGTACACAGAGAATGTACACTCTTCCTACTCAAAGCATCAGCTACAACATTGGCCTTCCCTTCATGGTAGATGATTTCCATGTCATAATCGCCAATCAGCTCCATCCACCTCCTCTGTCTCATGTTCAACTCCTTCTGCGTGAATATGTACTTGAGACTCTTGTGATCCGAAAATACCTTAAAGATTGCTCCATAAAGGTAATGTCTCCAAATCTTGAGAGCAAACACCACCGCACCCAACTCCAGATCATGAGTGGGGTAGTTCTCCTCATAAGGCTTCAATTGCCTAGAAGCATAGGCAATCACTTTACCATTCTGCATCAACACACATCCCAACCCATTATTCGAGGCATCTGTATAAACCTCAAAGTTCTCACTCCCTTCAGGCAATGCTAAGACAGGAGCTGTGGTCAAACGCTCCTTTAATGTTTGGAACGCCGTCTCACAACTCTCATCCCAACGGAACCTGTTCTCTTTTCTCATCAATGCTGTCATAGGTCTAGCTATCTTGGAGAAATCTTTCACGAACCGTCTGTAGTATCCAGCTAGACCCAAGAAACTCCTAACCTCAACAACATTCTTTGGTGCTTCCCACTTGGTTACTGCCTCTATCTTCGCCGGATCCACAGCTACTCCATCTTTAGAGATTACATGCCCCAAAAACGCAACTTTCTCTAACCAGAACTCACACTTGGACAGCTTAGCATACAACTCATGATCCCTCAAAGTCTGCAACACGATCCTCAAATGCTCCTCATGCTCCTTCTTAGTCTTAGAGTAGACTAAGATATCATCGATAAACACCACTACAAACTGGTCCAAGAACTGTCTGAAAAGTCTATTCATCAAATCCATAAACACTGCCGGCGCATTAGACAACCCAAACGGCATCACCACATACTCATAATGGCCATACCTCGACGTGAAAGCTGTGTTCGGTATGTCCACCTCTCTAATCTTCACCTGATGGTACCCCGACCTCAAATCAATCTTAGAAAAGACTGTTGCACCACTCAAATGATCAAAAAGGTCATCAATCCTTGGCAAAGGATACTTGTTCTTTATCGTCACTCGGTTCAGCTCCCTGTAGTCTATGCACAACCTCAAACTCCCATCTTTCTTCTTCACGAAAAGAACTGGTGCTCCCCACGGCGATACACTTGGTCTAATGTATCCCTTCTCTATCAAATCATCCAACTGTTTCCTAAGCTCCTCCATCTCCTTAGGACCCATACGATACGGTGCCTTAGAGATTGGCCCCGTCCCTGGTTTCAACTCCACGGTGAAATCTATCTCCCTCTTCGGTGGCAACCCCGGAATCTCCTCTGGAAAAACATCTGCAAACTCTCCCACCACTGGTATCTCATCAACTGTCGGACTCTCTATCCGGTCATCTCTCACATGGCATAAGATCAAAGGACACCCCTTCCTCAGATAAGACTTCAAGGTGACAGCTGCAATCAACTTAACTTTGGGTTTGACTAGAAACCCACGATAAGACACACTAACACCCTTAGGACCTCTTAAAGACACTTTCTTTTGATGACAGTCTATCTTAGCTTTATACTTCCCTAACCAATCCATCCCAACTATCATCTCAAAACCGTCGAAAGGAAACTCTAGCAAGTCTACAGGGAAATCAACTTGCCCAACTATCATAGATAGATCTCTAAACAATCTCCCACAAGATACAGACTCACCCGAAGGTATGAAAACTTGCTCACTAACAGACTCATATACCCTCAAACCCAACTGTTTAACATGACTCGAAGACACAAACGACTGAGAAGCCCCCGAATCAAACAAAACAAAGGTAGGAATACCATTAACAAGGAATGTACCGGTGATAACGTGCGCATCTTCCTCAGCTGCTTTCTTCTCCATCATGAATAACTTGCCACTGGTCTTCTGCCCACCTCCCTGGACAGTACTGGCTGATGTGGTCGGCTTAGCACCCGACCCTTGATTGTTGTTGTTGTTCTCTGGTGGTTTCTGATAAGAATTACCGCCGTTGCGGTTGCCTCCACTCTGGTAACTCTGACCTCCCCGGTTTGGCCATGATCCAGCCGGTCTGTTGCTCGCGAAGCTCTGTGCAGGTCTCTGGAAAGATCCCGGTGCACTTGTGCACTCATGTCTCTTGTGGCCTACACCACCATAACCATAGCAGGTCACTCCCCAACTATTACTCACACTTCCACGGCCACGCCCAAAGGAAGCCCCAAAGATCGAACCCGGACCCAGAAGAAAATCCCTTAGATCGATTGTGGTTGCCTTTCTTGTGATTAGATTGGCCACCACCCTCGCTCTCAGACTTCCTCTTCTCACCACCTAACCTCTCCTGAGCCATCTCCACCAACCTCTCAGCTCTCCCAGCCCTCTCATAAGCTTCCTTAACATCAGTAAGGACTCCCACGGGTAACTTATCCATTATCTTAGGGGTCAACCCCCTCTCAAACCTCAATGCTAGATTCTCCTCACTCAAACCCATATCCTCAGCATACCTAGACTTCTCATTGAACAGACTGTAGTACTCGCCACAGACATCTCGGCGGTCATCTTAAAACCATCAAACTCTTCTCTCAACTTACTCCTCACATGTTCGGTACAAACTCCTTCCTCACGACCCCTACGAAACTCCTCCCAAGGTATAGCGAGATAACCCTTGGTTTGTATATATCTCCTTGGCACTCACTTTCATTGTATCCCACCACTTGCCCTGCCTGCCTCCCTCAGATAGAACGCAGCCTGTTCCACCCTCATCTCATCAGGACAGTGAACTAAATCCAATATGTTCTCCATCTCTCTCAGCCAACTATCAAGAAGGTTAGGTTCCCCAACCCCCTTGTACTCTTTCGGGTTAAACCTCACTATGTAGAGGCTGATTTTAGAATGATCAACCTCCTTCTCCTTCTCCTTATTCTTATCCTCATTCACTTTCTTTAGGGTCTCAGTAAGAGCATCCTGGTGCTCTAACATCTTAACTATGTCATCCGTGGTCATAAGCTTAGCTCTCGTATACAAAGCAGTTCTCTTGGGCGGCATCTTGAAACTATACATATAAGAAAGGGTAGATATGAACACACGTACTAAACTTCAAAACACGAAAACACGCCACCCAGGACCTACTCGATCGAGTGCCCAAACATACTCGATCGAGTAACGGGCTACTCGATCGAGTGACCCTACATACTCGATCGAGTACCCAAACATCGACCCAAAAAGGAGACCTTCGATCTCTAACATACTTGACCGAGTAGCTAGGCTACTCGATCGAGTGGCCCCCTACTCGATCGAGTACCCCTAGTTACTCGATCGAGTACCCCAAAACTCGATTCTGGATTCAAAATTATCAAAAACCCACCCGATCAAGTCAGTCCCACTCGATCGAGTCATACTAATTCAGAAACGCTACCCGCATGCTATGTCATATGCTAACATGCTAAACTTATAAACCACATTATATCATAATAATCATGCTACGCATCTTTTCTACTATTTACGAGATTATTTCATCATGCTATTAATTGCCACATTGTAAAACATTCAACATGCTATCATTCCATCAACAAATTTCTATATACCATCACTTTTCTTTCACATTCTCAACTTTCAACTTCGAACATCCAACAATCAACACATTTCATCACATTCTTACACAAGTTAACCAAACACACATACGACTCGATAAACATTTCCCCCATGTGACCGGTTCAAAGTTGTAGGGCGACCCCGCGACTTTAGGACGTCTCCCAAGCCTTTGCATTAGCTCCTACAACTTTTACCCCGGGTTCACTTTAATTGACTCTCTATGTTCATTAGGTTCATTGGTTACAGGTTTCAGGATCGTCGCTCTGATACCATTTGTAACACCCCCATACTCCAAGTGCCTTACCAGGACCACTCAGGTATGAAGACATTACCATCTCGGTTACCCGAGGCAATGATAATCAAACAACAATGCAGAAACAACGTTTATTATAAATAATTTAGCGAATAGTTACAATCCTCAAACCAAACCAAAAGTACGATACATTGTGCTCAAATGACTGTTCTAACTGAAATGTAAATAAACTAAAAGCTACAGCGGAAGACTCCTATCATCATGTCGTGGCATCCCAGCTATCCCAGTACTCATCTCAATACCTGCTCAATATCTGCTCACCATCCCCGAATGGATCACCGCAGGTTTACAAAACAACACCGGGGTCAGTACTAATCACACAATGTAATATAAACAATAATGATAAGGTAAACAAACAACTTAACTGCCACACACACAATCACGCCAAATCCAACCATCTCAATCACTGACTGTCCACTGGACCAGTCCTGCCAGTGGGGGACCGCAGCCGTACCCACCAAATCCCCGCTCCACATAACAGTGAGCGATAACCCTGTCCATTAATGTGCACATCCCTTCTGTGGCGGGTTCCATAGAAGGCGAAACTAGGGCGTGAAGCCACTCCCGCAAGTGACCCCACTCAGCCGAGAACGCATCTCGAGAACCATCAACAACGATCACAACCACAATCACAATCACAATTATTATATCAAACAACCAAATACAATACATCAACCAATATCCCATTATGGGATTAATACTGAGTAGGAAATCCTACCTGATATGCATACAATCAGACGGTCTCTACAGCTGAATCAAAAAGCCTCTTCTATGAACCCTCCTCCTATCATACAACACATAAAGGCTACCACATCACATACTACACATAAAACCCCCAATCTCTAAATTAGGGTTTCATCAAAACAAAGGAAAGACAAATAAAAGGGTACATAGATCTTACCCTCGACGCAAGGAACTCAACGGTATAAACAACGACAAGAACTGACCGTCTGAACTCCGGAAATTGCTAAGAATGCGATTAAGAAGATGAACTTGTTTGCTTTCTCTCTTAAACAGAAATTTAGGTTTTGTAAAAGTGATTTAGAATAATGACGACGAAGCTTAAATACCTTAATCGCATAATTAACAAAACCCGAGAAAATCCCCCGTAAAACCGGCTACTCGATCGAGTACCCAAGGATACTCGATCGAGTACCCCCTACTCGATCGAGTACCCCAGCTACTCGATCGAGTACCCAACAGGTCAGAAACTATTTTATTTCGCAACTTACCCTTACTCGACAGAGTAAGGCCTACTCGATAGAGTACCCCAAGACTTATAAATACGGAGTATTACAACCACCTTAGAACCACATGAGCTTAAGATAGGTACTACCTTAGACCCCGTAGAATGACAAAGGTTTATTGACCTGCTGTTTAAGTTCAAAGATGTTTTCGCATGGTCTTACAAAGACATGCCGGGAATTGATAGGGAAATTGCAGAACACAGGATTCCGATCAAACCGAGGTTCAAACCAGTAAAGCAGAAGCTACGCAGAATGCGTTCGGAATGGTCTTTAAAAGTTAAGTAAGAAATTGATAAACAACTCAAAGTCGGGTTCATCAAAGAGTCAAAATATTCGGATTGGGTTGCCAATGTAGTACCAGTACCGAAAAAAGACGGTAAAGTTCGCGTGTGCGTGGATTTTCGGGATCTGAACAAAGCTAGTCCGAAGGACGACTTTCTATTACGTCACATCGATATCTTGGTTAACAATACCATGAATCATGCATTACTATCTTTTATGGATGGATATGCCGGTTACAATCAAATTAAGATGACCGAGGAAGACATGAGTAAGACAACATTCACATCACAATGGGGAACCTATTGTTACACAGTAATGCCTTTCGGTTTGATAAATGCTGGGGCAACGTACCAGAGAACAACAACGACGTTGCTACATGATAAGATGCACAAGGAAGTTGAAGTTTATGTCGATGACATGATAGTTAATTCAAAGGAGCGTAGTGGCCATCTTGGAGCACTACTAAAATTATTTCAAAAATTGCGGAAGTACAACATAAGACCGGATCCACAAAAGTGTGCTTTCGGGGTCACCTCTGGCAAACTGTTGGGTCATATCGTTAGCCACCGTGTCATCGAATTAGACCCATCAAAGATCAAAGCCATTATGGAAATGCCCCATCTCGAGACCGAGAAAGAAATTCGAGGTTTCCTAGGAAGAGGTCAATATATAAGCCGTTTTGTTGCGAAGTTGACGATGATTTGTAAGCCGATCTTTAAGAAACTGAAGGTCGGAGAACATGTTATGTGGGATGACTAGTGTCAAGCCGCATTTGATAAAGTAAAGGAAGTACATACTTTCTTCTCCACCAGTTTTGAGCCCACCAATAGGCGGGCTGCCATTATCGCTATATCTAACTGTTACGGATACAACAATGAGGGCTATGTTAGCCCAAACAGTTATTTACTACATCAGTAAAAAGTTCTTAAACTATGAAGTAAAGTACACACCTCTTGAAAAGACGTGTCTGGCCCTGGTCTGGGCAACAAAGAAATTAAGACATTACAGGCTTAGCTACAGTGTGAGTGTCTACTCAAAAATGGATCCGATCAAGTACTTGTTTGAAAAACCAGAGCTAAATGGAAGAATGTCGAGATGGACCCTCATGTTATCAGAGTTCGATCTCAAATATGTACCTTTGAAGGTGATCAAGGGAAGGGCGGTCGCCGATTTCCTCGCCGATAACCCAATCGAAGAAACAGAAGTCATTGTCACTTGGTTATTCCCCGACGAAAACGTGGTACACGTCGAGAATGACAAATGGGATTTGTATTTCGATGGAGCATCGAACTATATACGATATGGAGTGGGTATACTTCTTATCTCGCCAGCAGGTGAACACGTGCCCATTTCCATCAAACTGGATTTCAATGTCACAAACAACGCCGCTGAATATAAAACATGCTTGCTTGGTTTACGCATTGCTCTAGACTTGGGTGTGAAGAAGTTGTTAGTACATGGAGACTCGTCCCTTATGATCAATCAAGAGGGTGGGTCATGGAAAATTAGGAGCCAAAGTTTGGCCCCATATCAAATCAGAATCGAAAAATGGGCGCTTGCTGGTGACCTGGCTACGAGGGAGGCTCGGCTTTCTCAGGTTCGTTTTGTGTGCTGTTTTTGTGTGTTGTATTTCACGTTTTTAGATCTTGAGGATCTGTTATTGTGTTTTGTAGGGCACTGCGGATCCGGCGGAGCTTGCTCGGGTCCGTGCTGAGTTGGAGGCAGCCAGATCGATGATCGCGGGCCAGGAGCTGGGGATCATCCGTCGGGACCAGGACTTGAGGCGTCGTGAGGACGAGCTGCGGAGTCGAGACGCGGAGATTGCCTCCCTCAGGTCTCAGTTGGCTGCGGCGGAGGAGGTTCGCGTCGTGATGGAGGAGGAGACGCTGGAGAGTTCTCCGGAGAGGGAGCCTGAGCAGGTGGTGGTGTCTGCGCTGGCGGCGACTCCTAGTGAGACCAGGACTGGTCCGACGGGAGACGTCGAGTAGTGAACGCTTGTTTCTTCCATCCATTTGGTAAAGGCAATTCAATTTGAATCGTCCTAAACATTTGCACTAGGGAAAGTGGTATTTTGTGGAAAGGGAGAAAGGCTCACTTTTGAATTTTGGTGGGAAAGGGAATGGTTTTCCCTTTTCGTTTTTTTTTTGAATGTTTTTCTTTTGTATGTGGGGATTGGTGTTTTTGATTGTGGGGATGGTTGTTTTTTGATTGTGGGGATGGTTGTATCCTTCTTGTGTAAGAAAGGACTGCCTACGTATTCACCAGGAGAGGTGAAATCAAACCATGATCGTAGTTCGAAATGTTTTGTGAACTTGAATTGGGTTTTGTGGTTGTATCCCTCAGGCATAAGAGGGACTGCTTA
Organism: Silene latifolia; assembly: GCF_048544455.1. Taxonomy (NCBI): domain Eukaryota; kingdom Viridiplantae; phylum Streptophyta; class Magnoliopsida; order Caryophyllales; family Caryophyllaceae; genus Silene; species Silene latifolia. Next base: position 85,723,422 of record NC_133528.1, read on the forward strand.
CGTATTCACCTGAAGAGGTGAAATCAAACCATGCTCGTAGTTCAGGGATGTTTGTTTTGTTTTAGTGCAAATGGACGTTGCCTTTGACGGATCAAAGGACATTTGAAACGGGCAAGGTGCCGCAGCTTAGACTCGATAAAACATGCAAATTCAAATCAGAACACGTTGAGGAACTTGACTTGAAAAGAGGTTGAGGTCGATGCTAGTTGTAAAACTAGGCTAGGTCGTTGGTTGCTATGGTTCAAGGGTAGTATTTCTTGAGCTGGTCTAGGTTGGTCGGGTTTGTAAATTCCTCCCCATCTAGGTCACTCAGTCTCACTGCGCCCCCCGAAAGTATTTTCTTGACCAGGTAAGGCCCGGCCCAGTTGGGTTTGAATTTTCCCCTCGGATCGATGGACAATGGTGCTCGGACTGACTTGAGGACCAAGTCGCCCTCCTGGATGTTTCTGGGTTTGACCTTCTTGTTGAATGCCCGTTGTATACGTCATTGGTATAGATGGACGTTGTGCAAGGCGTTGAGTCGCCGTTCGTCTAGAAGAGTGAGTTGTTCGTACCTTCGACGGGTCCATTCCGCCTCAGGGACTTGACTTTCCAGTAGGATGCGTAGAGAAGGGACCTCTAACTCTACCGGTTGAACCGCCTCCATACCGTATGTTAGGTAGAAGGGTGTGGAGCCCGTCGGTGTTCGAATGGAGGTTCGGTATCCCCAGAGCGCGAATGGGAGTTTGCTCGGCCAATCGCGGTAGTTGTCTTGCATTTTCTTGATAATGGTGACAAGAGTTTTGTTCGCTGCCTCCACCGCTCCGTTAGTTTGGGGACGGTAGGGGGATGATCGATGTCGTTTGATCTTGTATTTGTCCAGCAAAGCCTGAGTTTCCGCCCAGAAGTGAGAGCCTTGATCGCTGATAATTTCATGGGGTACCCCATATCGGCAGATGATGTTGTTTTTAATGAACTTGGCCACTTGTTTGGCGGTCAAGACTGCATATGACTGCGCTTCCACCCATTTGGTGAAGTAGTCGATGGCGACGAGGACGACGCAATGCCCCTTGGTGCCTATCGGGTTGACTTTCCCGATGATGTCGATGCCCCAGGTTGAGATAGGCCAGGGTGATGTCATGGTGTATAAGAGGGATGGTGGTATGTGTTGTATGTTGGCGAAGATTTGGCAATTGTGGCAATGTTTGACGTAGTTACGGCAATCGGCTTCCATGGTGGTCCAGTAGTAACCGAGCCGCATGATTTTCCGTGTAAGCATCATTGCACTCATGTGAGGGCCACATTCTCCGTCGTGAACCTCTCCCATAACTTTCTTGGCTTTGTGATGGTCAATGCAAAGGAGGAGAATTCCTTGGGGTGTTCTTTTGTAGAGTTGATTTTGGTTTATCACGAATTGTGATGCAAGTAAACGGATGGCTCTTTGTCCTCTTTGATCAGAGTTGGGAGGGAATTCGTTTTTGGTTTTGTAATTGAGGATGGCTTGGTACCAAGGTTCATCATGGCTTTCCTCGTCGTCGATAATGGCACAAATGTGGGCTGGCTCGCTCCTTCTTTCGACGCATAGGGGCATCGATGTCATGTCGTCAGGTATGTTGACGAGCGCGGCAAGTTTTGCCAGGGCATCAACAAATTGATTTTCCTCTCGTGGCAAGTGGAAGTAGTCGACTTGGTCGAAGAACTCGGCCTCTTGATTGATCTTTGCTCGGTAGGGAGCTAAGGTCGTCGGATCGGATTTTCCATGATCCGGACACCTGATTGATGATGAGCGAGGAATCGCCGTGGACCCTCAGTCTCTTGATGCCAAGTGTGATGGCTGCTTGTAGGCCGATGAGGCATGCTTCATATTCAGCGGCGTTGTTGGTGACGGCGAAGTCTAGCTTGACCGAGATTGGAACATGTTCTCCATCTGGTGATATTAGATGGATTCCTACCCCGAAGCCTCTCAGATTAGATGCACCATCAAAGTATAGGTCCCATGCGTCGGAGTCGGCACAAAGGATGTCTTCGTCAGGAAGTGACCATGTGTCGGTCGCTAGATCCTCGTTGACGGGATTTTCTGCTAGGAAATCGGCAACTGCTCTTCCCTTAATAACCTTGAGGGGTACAAACTTGAGGTCAAACTCGGACAGCATCAGTGTCCATCTAGACAGCCTTCCGTTTAGTACGGGTTTTTCGAAGATGTACTTAACCGGGTCCATCTTGGAGTAGATGTGGACCGTGTAGCTGAGCATGTAATGCCGCAGCTTCTTTGTTGACCATACTAGGGCAAGGCATGTCTTTTCCAGTTGGGTATATCTCGTCTCGTACTCAATGAACTTTTTGCTGATGTAATAGATGGCTCGCTCTTCGTTGCCAACTGTTTGTGCCAGCATTGCTCCCATGGCTGTGTCGGTAACAGTCAGGTATAGGGATAGAGAAATCCCCGGTTGAGGTGGCATGAGGACAGGAGGTTTGTATAGGATTTCCTTTATCCTGTCGAAGGCTTTGTGACAGTCGTCGTCCCAATCGGTGTGATCGGAGGCACGAAGCTTCTTGAATTTTGGTTCATAAATCATAGTGAGCTTGGCAATGAACCGGCTGATGTATTGGACCTGACCAAGAAATCCCCAAATCTCCTTCACGTTCCTAGGCCGAGGCATTTGTTGAAGGGCTTTGATTTTGGTTGGATCAATCTCAATGCCTCTTTTGCTGACGACGTGTCCCAAGAGTTTTCTGGAGGTGACCCCGAATGCACACTTCTGAGGATTTAGTCTCATGTTATATTTCCGCAGACGAGCGAAGAATTTATGGAGGGCATTGATGTGGCCGTCCCGTTCTTTTGATTTGACGATCATGTCCTCGACGTATACCTCTACCTCCTTGTGCATCATATCATGTAGGAGAGTGGTAGCGGTTCTTTGATATGTTGCTCCGACGTTGATGAGGCCGAAAGGCATGACCGTGTAGCAATATGTACCCCACTGTGTAGTGAACGCAGTTTTGTGCATATCTTCCTCAGCCATTTTAATCTGGTTGTACCCAGCATATCCGTCCATGAATGATAGGAGAACATGCTCGGCAGTATTGTCCACCAGAATGTCCACATGTGGCAAAGGGAAGTCGTCCTTTGGACTTGCCTTGTTCAGATCCCTGAAGTCGACGCAAACCCGAATTCTTCCGTCTTTCTTTGGTACCGGCACAATGTTGGCCACCCAATCCGAGTATTCAGACACTTTGATGAACCCAGCTTTGAACTGTTTGTCCACTTCTTCCTTGATTTTTAGGGCCCATTCAGGACGCATCCGGCGTAGCTTCTGTTTCACAAGTTTAGCCCTGGGTTTAATGGGTATCCGGTGCTCTGCGATTTCTCTGTCAATCCCAGGCATGTCTCTGTAAGACCAGGCGAATACGTCCTTGTATTCGTGGAGGAGGTCAATGAACTGTTGTCTTTCTGAGGGGTCCAGGGTTGTCCTTATCCTAAGTTCTTGAGGTGTATTTTCGGTTCCTACGTTAATAGGTTCGGTCTCCTCAATGATGGGGGTTCTGGTTTCCCGTTTGTCAAGTTCTTTGGCTAAGTGAGGTGGGTAGTCACTCAAGTCAAATTCCTCATAGTCATTCAGAATCGCATTGCAGTTAAATTGAGACGAGTCATAAGCAAACTTAGCGTTCATTAAGTTGACACGAGCGAAAAGCTCGGAAAGGACGGACATCTTGTGGTCAGTCAGAGGCGACACAACATAGGAAGTGGCCCCTGGAACCGGCTCCAGGTTGTCACCTTTCATGGGAGTGGGGGTGACCCTAGTAGAATCAGCCTCTGAGTCAGCCACGACTTTGTGATAAAATAGTGGGAATGGGACCTTGACTGGGACATCAGGAGTGCTAGGAGCTATGACACACTCTGACTCCGACTCAGACTCAAACTCAGATCCTTCTTCACTTCCCTCCTTGAACATAGGGCCTTCTCCAGTTGTTATCTTGAGAATGCGGCCTTGGCGATCGGTCCACTTGATGGTCTTCCTCCAGCCTTGGGTAGCTTTCTCCGGGTCAGTATCGGAGATCAAGGCGGTTGGATCAAATTGATTGTCTTTCAGGGCGATGTTGATGATGTCCTCATAATCGAGGTGTTTGACGTTATCTTCCCCAAAGAGGAGTGTGACAGCTTGTCCGTCGAGGCATGGTGACGGCTTGTGATGCGTGTCATTTATATGATGTTTTACACCTCATTTTACGCGCATTTCAGAGCTCATTTATGTAGTTTGTGCTACTATTTGCCCCATTTCGTCTACTTTCGTATTTTCATGTAATATTGCAGATTATTGCGGAAATGAGCAGATTTCGAGCCAAATCCGTCCCCGAGTATCTAACTTTGCATTTGACATGGAGTATTTACTCAAGAAACGAACTTGGTGCGCATTTCGAGGCCTGAAAAACAATTTTATGAAGAATTAGAAGCGGACTACCAGCTATGGTGGTCGATCGACTGCCCCATATGGTCGATCGACCAATGCACGATCTCCAGAAGCTACTGTTCAGCATAGTTCAGTCGATCGACCGGTCACCTTGATCGATCGACCAAACCGTTAATTCTGACGTGAATTAATAGAACGAGATTTCCGAAGCCCATTGTATATTAGGTTTAGGAATAAGAGTTGCGTACCCTTCCTTTATAACGTAGCTTTAGTTTTCAGAATAAGCATTCATATTTTATTCAGTTTTAGTCAGTTTTTAATCAAGTCTTTTATCAGAAAACTTTAGGGAAATATTAGCGTTTGCATTTAAGTTTAATTATTCAATACAATCGGTATTATTGCTTTACTTTCATTCGTACTTTCGGTTTCCTCCTATTCCATTCGGTATTCTTCTTCTCTTATTTCAGTTTTATTGCTTTATTTTCATTCATAGTATAGAATTGCTAGATTAGTTTCCCGAAGCCAAAATTATCGTTTTATGTTATTTGTTTGTTTAATTATTTCAAGCATGAATTCAGTAGTTTTATTCCTAAATCTTATTGTTGTTTTCATCAAAGTCATGAGTAGCTAAATACCCTATGCTAGGATGTAGAGAATCTGTAGCGTAGGCGGCATTAGAATAGTAGACCTGGAATCGCGTCACGGTCGATCGACCGCACACCCTGGTCGATCGACTGGCCACGTGAAGATTTGTTTCGTTTTAATTAATTTAATTGTTATGTTTGACGAATCGAGTGCACGCGACTAGTTGAATGTTTAGGAATTGACCGACCCAATAAAGATCGAAAGATAGGGAAGGGAGATAGCCTACCTAATTAAGACGACTAGATTAATGAGATCGAAAGATGACTTAATTTAGACTTTTAAATCACTTTTCAGGACGAAAGTTAGCATTAGTGATATAAGGGACCCGTAGCGAGATCGAAAGATGCTACCTGTGAGAGTGGACCGAGAGGACCTCTTATTTTCCCGTCTCACGTGATTGTTTTAGACCTACCTAGTATACTGCCGCCAAAACTATAGTGAACCGACCATCTTAGCACCCTTTTAATATCTGTTCCTATCTTTTAGTTTAGTTTACTTTTCATTTATTGCCTTTAGTTATAGACCAATTCAAACAAACCCCCACACACTGTTACTTTAAGACTAAAATCAGACGACTAATAATTGCATCGTCTCTCTGTGGTTCGACCCTGCTACCGCTATCTATAGTTGTAGTTGAAATTATAAATATTATCTTTGGTGCACACAACGACAGGCATCAAATTTTGGCGCCGTTGCCGGGGAGGCAATTGTTTAAAATTATTGGTTGTTTTAATTTTAGTCTTTTTCTTAGTTTAAAGGACATCTGTTCCTTAGACTATTCTCATATTCTACTTGTAGTTTCTTCTTATGCGCAGGTCACAGGGTGGTGAATTACTACCGTTCAATCCTGAGATTGAGAAGACTTTGCGTGAGTTGAGGCGATCATCTAGGGTATTGCCGACAGAGGAAGAGCTGAGTACTCTGTCTAGTTACTACGAGAACGAGCTTTTTGAGGAAGATCCACCTTCGTCACCTATTTCTACTTCTTCAGCAGAGACTGTCACATATCAAGACATGGCTGAAGAAGGAAGTATAGCCAGTCACTCTGAGCCGACAGCTGAGAATCTCTATAAGGGATTCGCATTACCAGGGACGGATAAAAAATTCGAGCCAAAGCCGTCCTATATCAACTTGGTTGAGAGAAACCAATTCGGGGGAGCTGCAAAGGAAGATGCAGCCAAGCATATGGAGACATTTATCGATTATTGTTGTTCCATATCCCCACCAACCGGTGTGACCCAAGATCAGGTGAAGGAAACTATGTTCATATTCTCACTTCGTGATGCTGCAAGGGAGTGGTACCGAGACCTGGATCGAGTTGCTAACGGGATCACTGATTGGAAGTCGCCGGCCATGGCATTCTACAAGAAATATTTCTCTGCCTCGAAGACGAATGCCATTAGAGCTCAGATCACGAGCTTTAAACAGGGTCCTGATGAGAATTTTCATGAGGCATGGGTCCGTTTCAAGAAGCTGGTGCGAACTATTCCGCACCATGGGTTCGAAAAATGGAGCCTATGCAATCAATTTTATAATGGGCTCTATGACGATCAGAGGGCTATCCTGGATGCGGCAGCTAATGGAAGATTCCAGGAAAATGTTGGGGAGACTAAGGGGTGGAAAATTATTGATGATTTGGCCACCCATAAAACTGAGTATGGAAATTCCAGGGGAAATCAAAGGAGGAGTGCTGAATCCCCTTCTGTAGCTGCATTAGAGGCTCTTACGGCGAGATTTGATAAGTACGAGTTAGGAGGAGCTTCGAAAGGAGGGATCTATCAGGTGAATGCTGTGTCAGATGGTCCTTTCGTCTGCAAGAGATGTGGAGGAGAGGGACATGTTTCAGACCATTGTCCTAATCCCAATGAGTCTTGTGCTGCCTTTCAACATTATAGGCAGACAAACACTTATTTTGAGCCGAATGTCCATCCGAACTTGAGGTGGAGTAGCCAAAATGTCCTAAATCCGACTCCACCTCCACAGCAGCAGCAGCAGCAGAATTATGTGCCCCCTCAGCAGCAATCCCAAAGTTCTGATTTCAATGAGTTGAAAAATTTGTTGCTGAAAGAGTCTCAAGCTAGAGAGGCCGGGATGAAAATGTTGGAGAGCCAAATTGCTCAATTGGCAAGCAAGAATACAACTCGAGCTCCGGGACATTTACCGACGCAGACTGATCAAAAAGAGACCCTTAATGCCATTACTTTGAGGAGTGGGTCTACCCTTGATGGGCCCGCTATGTTCGAGGAAGCTACTGAAAAAGATGAGGCGGAACCAAGTAAGAAGAAGGCTGTAACGAATAATGGCAAGAAAAAGACGATTAGCAGGTATGTCAGTCGATCGACTGACATACCCAGTCGATCGACCAGTCCGCGAATTTAAACAGCTTCTGTTCCTGTAGAAGTCAGTCGATCGAATGACATACATGGTCGATCGACTGACAGCGCTGCTGATATTGAGCCTTTTCGTCCTCCAATGCCCAATAATTTGAGGGATCACTTGTTTCGGGGTACGACGACTCCGAAAATATTGAGGCAAGACCCAAGTGCTGATGGGTCAGTCCCGGTTCCAAAGTATGACCCGACGACGATTAACGGTTCATTTTTTAGACGGTCTGAAGAAGGGTCAAGCTACAACAAAGAGAAGGTAGTGGATTTTCAGCCTAAATCCACCGATGCCGGCATGAGAGACCTAGAGGAGAGGGCTAAGCTACTTCTTACAGCCCCATATCCAGAGAGATTGGTGCCGACAAAGGAACAGGTATCATTTAATAAGTTTGAAAATGTTATCCGTAGCTTAAATGTACAAGTTCCTTTTCTTGAATTAGTTAATCAAGTGCCTGCTTACATGAAATTTATGAAGCAACTATTGTCTAAAAAGAAGTCACTTGAAACTGTGCAATCTGTCGCACTAACTGAGGAGTCTTGTTCTTATTTGACCCATACTACACCCCATAAGCTAGAAGACCCAGGTAGCTTTTCCGTTCCTTGTAATATTGGTACCTTCTCAATTGAGAAGGCATTATGTGACCTAGGAGCCAGTATTAGCGTTATGCCTTTGAGTCTTGCTAGGAAGTTGAAATTGACTAGGTTTGCAGTTACCAACATGACGGTACAGATGGCCGATCGTTCTGCGGTCCAGCCTATAGGAGTCTTAGAGGACATTCCTGTGCAAATAGAAAAGTTCGTCTTCCCTGTTGACTTCGTTGTACTAGATATGCCCGAAGATGCTCACATTCCTATCATTTTGGGTAGGCCATTTCTGCACACTGCTGGTGCAGTTATATATGTTGGTTCAGGGACTTTGACCCTCAAAGTAGGGAAACACTCTATTGTCTTTGCCCAGACAGCTAAGAAGAAAGACCCTATGTGGCCAGTAACTTGTAATACGGTTTCTGAAAAGAAATCCTATTTTGTGCTTTCTGATATGCCCATCTCTACACCTATTCCTGTTGTAACACCTCCGCCCCAGATTGGGAGCAAATTGGAGGAAGATTTTTCTGTTTTGGATATTGCAGGAGCTGGTTTGGGGAAGGAAGAGCCGCATGTTGCTCCAGCTGTGAAGGAGCCAATCATTCAAAGAGGCGGTCTAGGATGTCTTAGCTATGGCACAGATGAGGAGCCTGATGAGGAGCCAGTCAAAGTGAGGGAGTCCGACTTGGACTTTGATGAGCCAGAAGAGGTCATTGCTTGGGAAGATGTTGAAGCTGTTAGTCCGTTGAGTTCTGCGGATGTTGAAGTTGATAGGAGTGCAGCTAAGGAGATGAGCACTGTAGAGGCTACTTCTTGTAGCCAGGAGCCGAGCAAGTGGGCCATTCCGTGGCCGTTCTTGATCAACTATTAGTTGATCAAATGCTTTTCAAAACATACATTTTATTGCTTTCGTTAAACTCTTTTTATTGCTTTGTGTGCGCGAGACTTCGCAATTTAATGAGTTTGCTTAGGATTTTAAATACTTTAGTCTGTTACTTTGGGTTTTGCACAACTTTGGGCGCGTTATTATGTGCTTTTACAGGTATATAGACCATATTAGCTCAAGTTATTGAGCTAATTCGAAGAAATCAGAAAGTTACGGCAGTTATTCCAGTCGATCGACTGGTCTGTATGGTCGATCGACTGGCCGCACAGTTCCAGGAGCTTCTGTTCCTGACATTATGGTCGATCGACTGGGTGAGGTGGTCGATCGACCGTTGCCCGCTGTTGTACCTGTTTTCGATCATTCCCCTGCTGTGTTTGGTCGATTTGCGGAGTTGAGGGAGTCTTTTCTCCACTTTATTCTCCGACTCATTTCTGTTTTCTTCCGTCTCTTTATTTTACACATAATTTTGCGTTTGAATAATTGTTTTCTCGGATTTACGCGTGGTATTTTCTGTCTTTTCAGGTACTTATTGGTAGCACTGCTAGCTACTGAAACCTCCTAGCTCACGCTGGTTTGGGGAGGTTTCCTTTTGCTGCGCTTAAAGTCTTGTGAGTTTTCGAGTCTTTACTTCATGTCTTATTTACTTAATTTATCGCAAAATCCCATTTCCTTTGCTATTTTCATTACATGATTTTGCACAATGGGGACATTGTGTGATTTGGTTTGGGGAAGGGTTTTGCATTGCATTCATATGTTTTATTGCATTTCCGTTTCACGTTTATTGCATTTTAGTGTGCATTGTTTATTTCATTACATTTATATATACAAAAATTCAAAAAAATTGAAAAAATTTCAAAAAATTTCAAAAAATGCACGTTTATTTTAGCATATAGGTCGAGTCGGAACGGTAGTATTTCAATGATGACATTGCATTTGCATCTGTTTTTGCCTAAGCCTTGCTAATTGACATGTTTTTAGTAGAATCATATGCATAGTCTACGAGTTTTCGTTACATTTCTTGCTGAACTTGAGACTTGACTTAGATTTTTGGCAAGCTACTTATATTTCTGAGATTTAGAGCCTATAACTGGTGACATTCACGACCGGTTTATCCAGGATTGTGAGTAGTTACTCCTTGTAAGACATGTTACATAAATATGCATAAATATGAACTTAATCTACTTAATACCTGTATGCATTCGGTTTGTGGTTTGTTGACACATGTGGAAGAGGTCACCCCTTTATTCATTTTGCCCATAAGCTCCACACTGCCAGAAATAGCCTTTTTGTCACGTTAACTACATCCTACACTTAGCCTGCCCTTGTCAAGATAGTAGTTTATGTTCTCGGGATTGTTACTTTGTTTTTGGTAGCTAATGCTCATTTTGAGATGTTGTTGGGAAGATGGAAAAGGAAAGAAAAGTTGAAAGAAAATGGAAAAGAAAAAAAAAGAAACGCATGTGTACTGTAGAGGACGGTCGATCGACTGGACTCATTGGTCGATCGACTGAAGCCCGAGAAGGAAGGAGGAGGAAATAAAAATCAATTCGCATAATTCAAAGTCTTTATTTTATGGCGATTTTTGCTCCCATGTTGCATTTATATCTTATGGGGAGTTGATTGATTATTATGGAGATTGCGAGATTTGTGCTTGATAATTAGCACCGGTTTTATTGTTGATTTTGAGCGAGAAGTTGGATGTTGTCGTATGGTTTTGTTTAGGTACTAGCTTGATCACCTATACCTCCACATTCCCATAATTGTTTTGCCTCTTCTTACCCATTACCTCACATATCCATATTTACCTCGGCATGTGTCATGGTCATTTGTTTGGTTGGAATGCATATGTACGGTTGTAGAGATTATTTTCATATCAGATTGCAGGCATGTTCTTATAGGTCGTAGTTAGGTGAGAGTCATTACAATATTACTTCTTTCTATCTTTTACTTATACTCACCCGTATTCATTTTGTGATTCGAGCGACCCGTGAGAGTCCAATTTGATAAGTCTCTATAGTTGTAGGTTCAGCAGTTTTTAACGACTTCATAACTCGTTTGCATGATTCATATTGCTAATTGATTGTTAATTGTTGCATTAAATTGGTTTAGGCTATTCGGTTTGCATTTCGCTCTGAGATTGAACTCGTTCCATTAGGTTTTTAGGATCGAGTCTAGTTCTTGCTTGAGGATAAGCAAGGGTTTGGTTTGGGGAAGTTTGATGCGTGTCATTTATATGATGTTTTACACCTCATTTTACACGCATTTCAGAGCTCATTTATGTAGTTTATGCTACTATTTGCCCCATTTCGTCTACTTTCGTATTTTCATGTAATATTGCAGATTATTGCGGAAATGAGCAGATTTCGAGCCAAATCCGTCCCCGAGTATCTAACTTTGCATTTGACATGGAGTATTTACTCAAGAAACGAACTTGGTGCGCATTTCGAGGCCTGAAAGACAATTTTATGAAGAATTAGAAGCGGACTATCAGCTATGGTGGTCGATCGACTGCCCCATATGGTCGATCGACCAATGCACGATCTCCAGAAGCTACTGTTCAGCATAGTTCAGTCGATCGACCGGTCACCTTGGTCGATCGACCAAACCGTTAATTCTGACGTGAATTAATAGAACGAGATTTCCGAAGCCCATTGTATATTAGGTTTAGGAATAAGAGTTGCGTGCCTTTCCTTTATAACGTAGCTTTAGTTTTCCGAATAAGCATTCAGATTTTATTCAGTTTTAGTCAGTTTTTAATCAAGTCTTTTATCAGAAAACTTTAGGGAAATATTAGGGTTTGCATTTAAGTTTAATTATTCAATATAATCGGTATTATTGCTTGTCTTTCATTCGTACTTTCGGTTTCCTCCTATTCCATTCGGTATTCTTCTGCTCTTATTTCAGTTTTATTGCTTTATTTTCATTCATAGTATATAATTGCTAGATTAGTTTCCCAAAGCCGAAATTATCGTTTTATGTTATTTGTTTGTTTAATTATTTCAAGCATGAATTCAGTAGTTTTATTCCTTAATCTTATTGTTGTTTTCATCATAGTCATGAGTAGCTAAATACCCTATGCTAGGATGTAGGGAATCTGTGGCGTAGGCGGCATTAGAATAGTAGACCTGGAATCGCACCACGGTCGATCGACCGCACACCCTGGTCGATCGACTGGCCACGTGAAGATTTGTTTCGTTTTAATTAATTTAATTGTTATGTTTGACGAATCGAGTGCACGCGACTAGTTGAATGTTTAGGAATTGACCGACCCAATAAAGATCGAAAGATAGGGAAGGGAGATAGCCTACCTAATTAAGACGACTAGATTAATGAGATCGAAATATGACTTAATTTAGACTTTTAAATCACTTTTCAGGACGAAAGTTAGCATTAGTGATATTAGGGACCCGTAGCGAGATCGAAAGATGCTACCTGTGAGAGTGGACCGAGAGGACCTCTTATTTTCCCGTCTCACGTGATTGTTTTAGACCTACCTAGTATACTGCCGCTGAAACTATAGTGAACCGACCATCTTAGCACCCTTTTAATATCTGTTCCTATATTTTAGTTTAGTTTACTTTTCATTTATTGCCTTTAGTTATAGACCAATTCAAACAAACCCCCACACACTGTTACTTTAAGACTAAAATCAGACGACTAATAATTGCATCGCCTCTCTATGGTTCGACCCTGCTACCGCTATCTATAGTTGTGGTTGGAATTATAAATATTATCTTTGGTGCACACAACGACAGGCATCAGCTTGGATTCAGTTGATGCAGCTTCGACGTTGTCGGGGATAAAGTAGCAGTCCTGGAAGACTTCCACTCCCAGGTACCTAGCCTTCACCACGGAGTCATAGATTGGCTCCGGAAAACCGTGGTAGAGCTCGGACTCTCCTTCGGGGACAAAGTATCCGTTGAGAGTCAGGTGGTATGGACGGAGGATAACCCCGTGCTTCTTGCATTTTCGGATTAGGAGGTTCATGTCCCGGATATCTTCGTCAGTAGGTTCGTATCCCAGTCCAAAGGGAATGTTGGGGACCTTAGCCTGTTTCAAGGGAGGCAATGGGTCCTTTAGTGGATTGAGCGGCAAACCCGGGAAGTAACCCTGACGCATCATGATATGGTTGACCGTGAGGTTGGTGAACGGGTCATAGTCAGAGGGCGCCGATTCATCACTTATGGCGTTTACGGCTTGGAAACCCCACATTTCATTGTCGTCCTCCTCAATGGTTTGGGAGGCCATCCCCTTTCTCATGACTGCTTTGATTGGGGAAGCGGGAATCGTGATCGTTTTCCTGTTGAAAGGGACCCTGATCTTCTGGTGGAGAGTTGAGGTGACCGCCTTGACGGCGTGAATCCAGGAACGTCCCAGGAGCATGTTGAAAGATGCGTCGATGTCGACCACTTGAAAACTGGTTTGTCTTTCTAGTGGTCCGGTTGCGACGGTCAAAGTGACTAGCCCAGCGACCTTGCGACGAGTGCCGTCGTAGGCGCGTACTCCTTGATTCGTTGGGATCAAATCAGATTCCTTGACACCCAGCCTGTGGGCAGTTTTGAGAGGAATGACATTGACGGCGGAACCGTCATCCACGAGGACCATGGGTATATTTTTCTGGAGGCATTGTACGGTGATGTACAGGGCTAGGTTATGATTGGCTCCGAATGGAGGGATATCTTCGTCGGAGAAGACGGCCGGATTACTCAGATCAGGGGCGTCTCTTGTCATGTGCGCCACTATTTCTTCTGGGGAAGAGGTGGAGGGCACGGTTAATTTTCCCAAGGCCTGCAGCAAGGCCTATCGATGCTCAAAAGACGTTGCGATCAGTTTCCAGATAGAGATTTCGGCTTTTGCTTTCTGGAGCTTTTTCAGGATTGAGTTCTCAGGAGTCTTTGGTTGAGCATCTACCTCGGGGACGATTTGGTCATTCGTTGTTGGAACGACCGTCGGATTATTCGGATTCTGATAGGGACGTCCGGATCGGGTGAAATGCCCAATTTCTTTCGCCCGCTTCTCCTTCCCTGGGATGATATAGACGTCCTCAACGTCATCTCTCCATATGCCATTAATTTCGGAGTCTCGAGGATACATAGGAGGGGTATTCCTCGGTGGGTAGTTCTTGTGGGGAATATTTTTGTGAGGGCGATTTTTATGGGGGTAGTTATTTTGAGGGTAGTTATTTTGAGGGTAGTTATTTTGAGGGTGATTTTCGTGAGGTCTATGCCAGAATGGTCGCGGGAGCAATCCATCCTGGGGTGGGTAGTTTTGAATGTTTGGGGAATTCTCCCTCGGGCGCGGTGTTGGGGGATTGAAGATGAGTCGACGGTAGGCGTCGTCGAGTCGGGTGATTCTCTCAGAGAGGCTGGCAATGGCCTCCTCCACTTGTTGAAACATTGTGAGCATAGTGGCAGCACTAAACACAAACACTCCGTCTGAAGGATCCTTTTCCAAAACATTCACCTCGTCGTCAAGTGGCAAGATGAGGTGAGAGCAGTCTAGGGTTGGTTCATCGTCAGAGATGGCATGAATCCCCAGGGGATTCGTTTTGTTGTTCGGTTTAGTTGGAGGGGGTAAAGGCAAATCTCCCTTCTCAATCATGTCCTGGAGGAGGTGCTTGAGTTTGAAGCAGTTTTCGGTATCATGCCCTTTCCCTCGATGATACTGACAGTAGGCATTGGGGTTCCAGAATCGAGACTTCTTGGCGTCGGTCGGATCCGGGGTGGGTCCGATCGGTTGTAGCTTCCCTTGGTCCATAAGCCTTTTCAGGGAACTTGCATAAGTCGACCCTATGTTGGTGAACACTATCTGGGGGCGCTCAGTTTTCTTAGCAGCTGGTTCGACGAGGTTAACCTCATCAATCTTGTTTGTCTGACCGTAAGGGCGAGATCCGGTTGAGGTAGATCCCTGATAACCTCTGCCAGTGGTCTTTGCTAAGACACCCTTTCGGAGGTCGTCCTCAATACGCGTCCCCAGAATCTGCAGATCTTGAAAAGTTTTGATATTCTGATACCTCAGCAGGTTGGCATAAACCGGGCGAAGATTGTTGACGAACTTTTCCACCAAAGTTGGTTCACTCGGCTTACTGATCAACTGAGTAGTCACCCTCCTCCAACGGGTTAGGAACTCTGTGAAACCTTCCTTGTCGTTTTGGGTTAACACTTCGAGAGTACGGGTACTGGCCTAAATCTCGACGTTGTCGGCATACTGTTTGGCAAACTCGACCGCGATCTCATCCCAAGTAGTGAGGTTTTTCGGATCTAAGGAGTAGTACCATTGGCGAGGGATCGGCTCCAAAGAGAATGGGAAGATCCGGGTAAAAAGCTCCTGTTTGACCCCTTTAATGGCCATGTAGTCCTTGAAAGCACGGATATGGTTGAGTGGGTCCTCCACTCCCTTGAACTTAGGTACATCGTCGGGGTGAAGTTGTCGTAATGGTCCCCAACAGGTTCGAACCTTCGGTTGTTCTCGAGGTGGATATTGTTGCCCCGGCCTAGGAGCTGTTCTTCCAGAAGTTTTAGCCTCTTTTCAGTTTCAGTCAGAGGTGGGGTATTATGTTCCCCAGTTTCCTTGTTCTCTGGGGCGTCGATACGGGTCTCGACGCGATCCAGGGTGACCTTAAGAGCGGTAAGCAGGCTGGCTAGCTGATCAGTTGTGACATCTCTGTTGTTATCATTGTTGTTGTTGGACGAAGCTGAAGACGGGGCCATGGCTCTGAGGTAGAAAAACGGCTCACATTACAACTCAATCCGACACAGTTCCCAGACTGAACGCAGACAACACAAAGGACGAGACCAAGATCAGACTCAACAAGACGGGGCGACCGTGTGTGGTCCCTCGGTGCTGACTCGATTTATGACGTGACGGTGCTTGACCGAACCTTTGACACGAGTCCAACATGACGGCGTGACGCCATTGGACGGGTCTCGTGGTGAGACGACTCATAAGTAAAGACCCATAAGTACGTTTGCTTTGACTCGATAGACACGAGGCGGAATTGGAATAGTGGATTGAAGTTTTCGAAAATAGAAATTTTTAAAAAGATTCATTTGTCGCTTTAATGGGCGGCTTCCGAAGATAGAGATCTCCGCAAGTCGATCAGTTGGAAAGGGTTGTCTTAAGTTTATTTGCAAAAGACGGTTTGAGTTTGAGTCGGCTCGGAAAACAGTGTATTGTTTCCCAGGACGGTTTTGAAATTCAAAATTGTATGTTTTGAAAATCGAGTTTGAAAAGTTTGAAGAGGTCTCGGGGACGGTGCATGGTCCTCGGGATCTCGAAAGTGTCTCGAGAAAAGGGTGTGTGCTTTTCTCGGGTTTTGAAAGAGCCATTGTCGACGCGAAATGGGTTAAAATCCGTGTCTAGACGCGGCGATTATAACGGCGTAAAAAGGTGATTTGAAACGGTTATACAAAACCGGGTTTGAAAATCGTCATTATGACGGCCTAGATTCAAAATTGTATGTTTTGAAAATCGAGTTTGAAAAGTTTGAAGAGGTCTCGGGGACGGTGCATGGTCCTCGGGATCTCGAAAGTGTCTCGAGAAAAGGGTGTGTGCTTTTCTCGGGTTTTGAAAGAGCCATTGTTGACGGGAAACGGGTTAAAATCCGTGTCTAGACGCGGCGATTATAACGGCGTAAAAAGGTGATTTGAAACGGTTATACAAAACCGGGTTTGAAGATCGTCATTATGACGGCCTAGAAAGGCGTGTTGAAATGGTTGTGCAAAACCGGGTTTGAAAATCGTCATTACGACGGCCTAGAAAAGCGTGTTGAATTGGTTATACAAAACCGGGTTTGAAAAATCGTCATTATGACGGCCTAGAAAGGCGTGTTGAAATGGTTGTGCAAAACCGGGTTTGAAAATCGTCATTACGACGGCCTAGAAAGGCGTGTTGAAATGGTTGTACAAAATCGGGTTTGAAAATAGTCATTACGACGGCCTAGAAAGGCGTGTTGAAATGGTTATACAAAACCGGGTTTGAAAATCGTCATTACGACGGCCTAGAAAGGCGTGTTGAAATGGTTATACAAAACCGGGTTTGAAAATCGTCATTACGACGGCCTAGAAAGGCGTGCAACGGTCGGTGAAAGACCGAGGTTTAAAACGGCCATTATAACGGCGCAAAAAGGTGTTTTGAACGGTTGTAAAAACCGGGTTTGAAAATCGTCATTACGACGGAATAAAAAGGTTTGCAACGGTCGGTGAAAGACCGAGGTTTGAAACGGTCATTATAACGGCACAAAAAGGGTGTTTTTGAAAGTTGAAAATGACACGGGAGGACTTATGATCACATATCACATAAGCACTCACAATTTATTATATTATGCATAATGCTGACACGGGTTTTGGATTAATAGGGTGGGTTACACACCAAGCAATCAAACCGTGATTTGCGAGAGGGATACCAATCCAAACAAAATGTGTAAGGAGGGTGCCCTAGCCTCGTGCTCGAAGGTGATGAAAGCTCTTTGACGAAACAGAAATGTGTAACGTCAACGGTATGCTTGACTCAATCGGGATTCAAAACGCGGGGATGAGAAAACTCACGCCGACGAGACGAGCCAATTGGTCGAAAAGGGTTAGGTTGTGGGCCCGGACAAGGAACCTGACCGTGACCGTAATATCAAATAATGCATTCCAACCAAGACCTCGTTCGAGTCTCACCATCTAGGTATCACAAAGACGTAAGTGTCCTAGTTCTCCCCAGCAGAGTCGCCAATCTGTGGACATGGCCCACCTGCAAGCCCAGCCGATCTGTGGACATACAGCGGCCTTTTGAAAGCCACGCTCGGCGGCGTAAAAATGCCTTCGACCGGATCGTTTTAGATCGGTCAGTTTCGTCTCGGTAAGGGTCTCGAAACGATTAGAGATGTTCGGAGTCGCCACCAAGCATTTGTGGGATGCCTGGAACCCGTTCGAATTCCACTTTATACCTCGGTCAAATCGAAGCACAAAGCAGCGTTTGACATAGGTACTAAAGATAAGGAAATCGTCCCTCTTTAGCATCCTATTTCTAGAATGACTCTCGTATGCCCTGGATAAGGTCGTCCACTATCCAAAGTTTCTGAGTAAGAGGTGAAGGTACGTATTGGGAAGCCCTTTAATCAGACACCCAATCCCGTCCGCGTTTAGCGGCCTCTACTGATCGATCTTGGTTGGTTGAATGCAAAAGTTGATAAAACGGTTTAAATGCATGAATGCGCATTCAATAATTTAAACCTAACATGTGAGAGCTTTCTAAGTCGGTTGATTTAATCCAAGTATCAAGTATAAGATGTCGAGTTGGATTAATGATTGATTTGCATGCAAGACGGAAATTAAACATCCATTTACCGTATTAGGTTTAGGGTGCATAACATGATCCATTTGTCTTAGTAAGGCATTTTGCAAATATGATTTTGAATAGTCAAATAATCATCTGATCCGTCCTGTATCCGGGTTAACCGGAGTCGGGATCGTCCTAGACTAATGCTGGAAGGGAACAGGCCCTGTACCAGACGGCTATATCAGGCGCGAGCCAGCCGGCGGTGTAAGGGGCCTCCCTCTGGTTTTGAAAGTGAGAAATGGAGAGCCTGTTTAGGCGCGGGTTAGGCCACGGTTTATGTGCCGTGTTCTGACCTTTTAGAAAATGTTATAAAACGTGTTGAAAATGGGTATTTGAACCCGGTTTGATTTGAAGGGGTCGTTTTAGACCGCATTTGTTGATTTGAAGAACTAGACTCGAATAATCATCATTATTTGATAATATTCGGTGTCGGGTTCGGTTTGACAAACTTGACATGAATAGTTTTGAAAATGATTATGGACTAATTGTTTTAAGTCCATTTTAATGTTATTAGTCGATACTCATCATCGTACCCGGGTTAAAATCCGGCATGGTATGTAGAACCAAGGATGACTTTGTGTTGGTGACTAATATGCTTGTTTGAAAATGTAAAGAAATGAAATAAAAGGCTTTAAAATACCTTTTAAATATCATTAACCAAATATTATCACCGAAACACGGATTTAACCGTCATGGTATAAGGAACCAAGGGTGAAAAATGTTTTATGGTTAAAACATGTGAAATAAAATAACAATGGTTCGAAAATACTTGAAATGGTGAAAACCGATTACAAATATGAAAAATGGATTAAGGGAAATGACGAGAACAAACACGGTTGATCTCTGGTCTGAGTACCCCATTTAGGCGCGAGCTAGTTGGCGACCTAAGGGGCTTCTGCTTCAGACCAAAAATCAGTTTAGGCTCGTTTATTCCATGTTTTGGTTCATGTTATGCATGTTTTAGCATGTTAGAGTCATGAAACAAATGAAAACATAATAAAAGAGGATTTTTACACCCTCATACTTACATGTTTGGTTATGGCGAGTGATCGACGTAAGTGTAATAACTCGTTTGATCGGAAAAAACTCGGTTTAAAACCGTTTTGGTAAGTAAAAAGAGTGTTTTAAAAGTTTAGTGATGGTGTAGTGGTCGAAGTGGTCGGTCAAGTGATTTAATGCACGATGACGGTACCAAACAATGTGTAAGGCTCGTGTTTACGATCGGTATGTCGTAAATACGCGTCGGGTTGTGACTAATGAAGTCGAGTCGAGAATTTTAAGGGAGAAAAGAGGGGGCGGACACTCGCGTAACTCTCAAATGGGTGGCATTTGAGGGGTATTTATAGAAGAATGAGTGGTTGTGTGAATTTTGAGCGACGTGGCCACCTGGGCTGCTCAAAGAGGCGCGAGCCACGTCGCGGGTCTTCGAGCTGTGTTGTCACTTTCACAACAAACGCAATCATGATTTGTTCTATCCTAGGTTTTGTAGTCACATGTTTGGTACTTGACCATTCATGAATCCGGGAAAACTTAAGGTAGAAGGTTTGAAATGTTTGGTTTTTTGTGGTTGACTCGGTTTGACTCGTTGTTGGAGTCGGGATTTGAATTTTTGAGTCGGTTTTTGGTTCGGTGTCGGTTTTGACTCTAGTTAGTGTCATTGCGACCCCGTCGCCGTGCATTAAACACTCCAGGTATTTTTGAAATGTTTTGAAATGTTTTATTTTCGAAATCGTTTTAAGTTTTCCGACGTAAAGTTGTACACAAACTGTCGATCAAACGCTGCGATTCCAAAACATGTTGTAGTCCGATAATCATCGGGTGTTTGTTGGAGTCTCAACAGATACTGGGTATCTACAGATATACAACAATATTGCAATGGAACATTCCCAACAACTACTAATTACTAGCTCGGCTAGGGTAGGCAAAATTATAGATTGTAGCTATATGGGACAAAGTGGGCAATTTGGCTATGTGGAGCTCATGGGTAGAATGAAATAAAGGGAATCGCCTCTCCTAACATGTGTCACCAACCACAGACCAAATGCATACAGGTACCAAGTAGACTAAATTCATGTTTATGCAATTTGATGTTACATGCCTTATAGAGAGTACTACTCACATCCTAAATGAAACTGGTCATGGATGTCACCAGTTTATCAAGCTCTAAACCTTAGAATGTAAATGTAGCTTGCCAATATAAGAGTCAAGTCTATTTGTTCAGATAAGAGTGAAACAAAAACTCGTAGATTATGCACGTTGCCATGCCAACAGAATGTCAAGAATATGCAAGGTAAGGGTAAAAGGACTCAATGTAGTGTAAAATTTCAACGTTACGACTCAACCTAAATGCAGAAACAAACGTGAATTTTTTTAATTTTGTGGAATTTTTTGAATTAAAACAACAGTGCATGCGATAAATAAACGTGTAAACTGAAATGCAACAAAACAACATGCAGACACGGATATGGATGCATACCTCCCAAACCAAACCGTATAATGTCCTCATTATACCAAAGATAGGGAAAGAAATGCAAACTGAAGAGAAAAGGAGAACGGTAATCGGAAAACTTACAAGATGACGTAAAGGAGGGACCTCCCCAAACCGAACATGAACATGGGAGGTCATAAATGGCCCACGGATCATCGCAACATGCGAGATATGGTAGCAGGACTCCGCAGGTACTCGATCGAGGGCAGAAAGGTTCGATCGAGTAGAAATGGTGCCAGAAGTTCTCGTTCGAGCAAAAGTGCCACTCCATCGAGAAGAGGAAATTTACAGGTACTCGATCGAGAACAGCAGATGCTCGATCGAGTAAAAGTGTCAGCAAAGGTGTTCGATCGAGTAAGAAAACCACTCGATCGAATAAGGTACCTGCATATCGTAACAAAAAGACTACGAGACTAACAAGAGTAGTTTGTTTGTAAAACTAAGGTCTAAGCACATAACATAAACGAAAGTAACAAGTGGAAATAAAAGTACAACAAAACAGTCCGGGTTGCCTCCCGGATAGCGCATGTTTAAGAGGTCCCGCACGACTTTTCTGGGTTCAATTAGCTGACTCATCAGGATTGTCGAAGTACAGGACTTCAACTCGGCTATCTGCATCGTTTGTTTCATGATAATGCTTCACATACTGGCCATTGACCTTGAACCTGTTACCATCGGAACTCTCTAATTCAACGGACCCAAATTTAGTGACAGCTGTCACTGTATAAGGGCCACTCCACCTGGACTTCAGCTTGCCAGGAAATAAGCACAGTCGGGAATTAAACAGCAACACCTTCTGCCCGACATGAAATTCTCGAGGTATTATCCGCTTGTCGTGCCATCTCTTCGTCTTTTCTTTGTAAATGTGTGAGCTATCGTAGGCATTTAGCCTAAACTCCTCCAGCTCATCCAGCTGCAATAAACGGTTTTGACCACACAACTTAGGATCAAAGTTTAGTTCACGAATAGCCCACCAAGCCTTACACTCCAACTTGACAGGTAAATGACAGGACTTCCCATAAACCAGCCGATATGGTGATGCACCAATCGCTGTTTTAAAGGTAGTCCGATAAGCCCATAATGTGTCATCAAGTTTTAGACTCCAATCTTTCCGTGATTTAGAAACTACCTTAGCCAAAATCTCTTTTATCTCTCTGTTAGAGACTTCAACTTGCCCACTAGTTTGGGGATGATACCCCAAACCGCGCCGGTGTTGGACACCAACCTTAGACAAAATAGAAGTAAGTTTCTTTTCTTTGAAGTGCATTCCCCCATCACTATATACGACCCTAGGGACACCAAATCGGGGAAAGATAATCTTTTTAAACATTTTAATCACGGTCTTGGCATCACAATTAGGCGAAGCAATCGCTTCCACCCATTTAGACACATAATCTACAGCTACCAAGATATACTTGTTACCTTTGCTAGATGGGAAGGGTCCTTGGAAATCGATGCCCCAGACATCAAAAACCTCGACCTCTAGTATACCATTTTGTGGCATCTCATGTCTCTTAGAAATATTCCCAGAGCGTTGGCAAGCATCACAAGCTGAAACAAACACTTTAGCGTCAGCAAACAAAGTAGGCCAATAGAAACCAGACTGAAGCACCTTAGCCACGGTGCGCGATGGACCATGGTGACTACCATAAGAAGATGAATGACAACCCTCTAAGATTGATTTGGTCTCCCACTACGGAATACACCATCTGTAGAGACCGTCTGCACATTCCTTGAACAAATAAGGGTCATCCCAGAAGTACTGCTTAGCGTTATAGAGAAAACGCTTCTTCTGCTGATAAGAAAGGTCAGGTGGCAGCTTGCCACTAACAACATAATTAGCTAAATCTGCATACCAGGGATCATGGTTAATAATAGAAGACAAAACAACAAATAAAGAATCATCGGGAAAAGAATCAAAAATAGGTAAGGAGTCTTCTCCGTCCTGCTGCGATAGTCATGACAGATGATCAGCTACTACGTTCTCAGCACCCTTCTTATCTTTGATCTATAAATCAAACTCCTGACGGAGGAGTATCCATCTGAACAGCCGTGGTTTAGCTTCCTTCTTAGCAAGAAGGTGTCTCAGCGCTGCATGGTCAGTAAAAACAGTAACTTCTGACCCTATCAAGTAAGAACGAAATTTTTCTAGTGCATAAACCACAGCTAACAGCTCCTTCTCAGTAGTGGTGTACTTCACTTGAGCCTCATCCAGAGTTCGGCTCGCATAGTATATTGCATTCAAGGCTTTGTCTTTCCGCTGGCCGAGCACCACTCCTAGTGCATAATCACTAGCATCGCACATAATCTCAAACGGCAAGTCCCAGTTGGGAGGCTGTATAATCGGTGCTGAAATCAAGGCCTGCTTTAACCTGTTAAAAGCAGAAAGACACTCATCAGTAAATGCAAAGGGGGCATCCTTAAGTAACAGCTCTGTGAGTGGTTTAGCAATTTTTGAAAAATCCTTGATAAACCGGCGGTAAAAGTCGGTGTGACCAAGGAAACTCCTCACTCCTTTAACATTAACAGGAGGAGGTAATTGCTGAATCACTTGCAACTTTGCTTTGTCAAACTCAATGCCCCTGTCAGAAACTAAGTGCCCTAAGACAACTCCCTCGTTGACCATAAAGTGGCACTTCTCCTAATTAAGCACAAGATTAACCTCAATACAGCGCTGCAACACTTTATCAAGGTTAGACAGACAATTAGCAAAGTCACTTCCATAGACACTAAAATCGTCCATAAAGACTTCCATAATAGACTCTATATAATTAGAAAATATCCCTATCATGCACCTTTGAAAGGTGGCAGGGGCATTGCATAAACCAAAAGGCATCCTGCGATAAGCAAAAACACCTTGAGGATAAGTAAAAGTAGTCTTTTCCTGATCGTCTGGATGAATAGGGATCTGAAAGAACCTTGACTATCCATCTAGATAACAGAAAAACTTATGAGAACCTAACCTTTCTACCATCTGATCAATGAAAGGAAAGGGAAAGTGATCTTTCTTTGTGGTGGCATTTAGCTGTTTGTAGTCTATGCACATCCGCCAACCAGTCACTACTCTAGTAGGTATCAATTCATTCTTATCATTCTTGACCACAGTAGTCCCTCCTTTATTAGGAACTACCTGAACTGGACTCACCCACTTAGAATGACCAACAGAATAGATAATACATGCGTCGGGCAACTTTATTACCTCAGCCATCACAACATCCTACATCTTCTGGTTCAGACGGCGTTGACCCTGTCTGCAAGGCTTGTGATCTTCCTCAACCTCAATTATGTGCATACAAATGTCAGGACTAATGCCCTTAATGTCATCCAATGAATAACCCATGGCCTTCTTGTTTTTCTTAAGCACAGCTAACAAAGCAGTTAGCTGATTATCATCCAATTTAGCACTAATAATGACTGGATATTGCTCTGTATCATCTAAGAAAGCATATTTAAGATGGGAAGAAAGAGGCTTACACTCAGGTACCTTTACCTCTATGGCGCAAAGTGTGTTAATCATTTGTTCCACTCTCTCTCCTTCGGCGTCGGTGATTTCACGCTCATCTAATGCAGCTTCTAGTAAATCCAATACAGCGTCATTGTTCTCTGGGTTATCTACACACTCATCCAAAAGCATCAAAGCCTCTAGTGGATCCTTTATGAAGGAATCTGACCAGAGCTCATAAACAGACTCGTCAACAATATCAACTGAATAGCAAGTATCCTCTATCATTGGCCGAGCTAGCGTACCAGGCAAACTAAAAGTGACCGCATCATCCCCCACTGCAAGAGTCAAACGCCCTTGTTTGACATCAATAATGGCCCCAGTTGTACATAAGAATGGTCTTCCTAGTATAATTGGGGTCCGGGTATCCTCAGCTATGTCTAAAACAATGAAATCCACTGGAATAAAGAACTTGCCCACTTTAACGGGCATGTCCTCTACGATACCCAAGGGTTGTCTAACAGATCTATCGGCCATCTGTAAGGTAATGTTGGTCATTTTTAGGTGACCCATATTAAGTTTCTTGCAGACAGAAAGGGGCATAACACTGACACTGGCTCCTAGATCACAAAGAGCCTTATCTATCACTTCGTTTCCTATGGTACAGGTAATAGAGAAGCTACCCGGGTCTTTCATTTTTGGTGGAGCTTTATTAAGAAGTAAATTACTAGACTCTTCCATAAATGCAACAGTCTTGAATTCACTAAGCTCTCTCTTACGCGTCACAATGTCTTTCATAAATTTTGCGTAAGTAGGTACCTGGGTAATAAGTTCAGTAAAGGGGAAAGTTACCCAGAGATTTTTGACCACGTCCACGAACTTACCGTACTATCGCTCGACCTTAGCATCCTTCAAACGTCCCGGATAAGGAACCCTGGTAGCAATAAGCGGGCCTGCGACCTTCTCTTTACCTTTAGCATTACGTGACATCTCCGCAGCAGGGGAAGATGACACGGTAGCGGAATTAGGCGTTGAAATTGGACTTCCGCTGGCATAAGTGTTCGATCGAGCACTATTCTCACTCGATCGAACTGTTTCTTCAGGCAAACCACTCGATCGAGGAATGTGCACCTCTCGATCGAGTTCTTCAATTTCAGCATATTTCGATCGAGGTCCTGAATCACTCGATCGAGTAGTCTTTTTGTTCAAGTTACTCCATCGAGAAGAATGATCTCCTTGATCGAATCCTTCAATTTGGGCATCTCTCGATCGAGTAGAGATGGTTCTCGATCGAGTACTTGTGGAGGATAAATCACTCGAACGAGTTAAAAGATCACTCGATCGAGCTGCAGGACGATGCACAGCAGGGACATCGTTACTAAGTTCCTCAAAAACAAAATCTGGGGTCTCATCAGCTGTCACAACCCCGTCTTCCGGCATTTTCTGTCCATCAAAAGTAAGACCGCTTCGGAGATTTATGGCATTGATCGGGTCACATGGAGGTGAGTGATTCACTTGATTTTGCGCGAATGAAAGATGCGCAACTTGGCCTTTCAGCTCCTCTATAGCATTGTCATTTTTATCAGATTTCTTTTCTAACTGAAGTGTTAAATTCAGCACTAGGGACTTCAGTTCTTCAATTGTAGAGGAGGAATCGTCTGGTTGTGGCATTGGTTTAGAGGGACTAGAAGTACTTGTTGTTGTCAATTCTTCATATAGCTTAGAGAATGGCACTCCTTGCTTGAATTTTTGATAAGCGCGAACACGCTCTACATCCGCTATACAAGTAATAGGATCATGCCCCTCCATACCGCATCTACCACAAATCACCTCCTGCTTAGTTATGGCATAAACTTGTTCATGCACTCCCGTAATTTGTAAAACCTCCGGACTATCTAACCTTCCACTCGGACTTTCCACTTCAGCTACTAAAAATTCATTTACGCGCCTACTTTCTCTGGGATTTCCATATTCGGCTACATGAATGGCCATTTCTTCAATTAAGCCCCATCCTCCACGTTTTTCTGGAACCTCCCTCTGGCTGCGTTATCAAGAATGGCTCTCTGATCAGGATATAACCCATTGTAGAATTGGGTACATATAAACCAACGCTTGAAGCCATGATGAGGTACAGATCGAACAAGTCTCTTGAACCTAGTCCAAGCTCCGGTCAGATCTTCAGTAGGCAATTGCTCAAATGCAGTAATTTGAGCTCTCAACGCATTAGTGCGCTGTGGTGGGAAGTATCGTCTGTAGAAAGCTAAAGCTAGGGAACTCTAGTCAGTAACACCGGCAGCTTCTCTGTCCAAATCTCGCAACCATTCCCGGGCGTCATCAGTCAAAGAAAAGGGAAAAAGGACTCCCTTGACCCTATCCTGTGTCACCCCATCAGATAAAGGAATGGTGGAACAGTACTCTGTAAACAGCTCTATGTGCTTACATGGATCTTTGCCAAGCACCCCTTTGAAGAGATTTCTCTCAACTAGCTGTATATAAGATGGGTGGATCCCAAAGGTTCCTGAATACGTAGTAGGTAGCAGGAAACCTTTAGGCAAAGAATCCACCGTTGGTTCTGAGTGACTGGCAATGTTCGGCATCTTCAACAAATAGAGATTACAGATGAGCAGGTACGACGATGTTCTCTTCTAGAACAGATTTCCTGCAAAACTAATTAAGCACTTGGAAAAATATGAGATCAATCTCAAGGAATAAATTCCTTGAGACGAAAGACAAACTTAATAAAAGCAACAAAATTACGCCACCTCCCCGGAAACGGCGCCAAAATTTGATATGGTCGTTATGTACCAAAAATAAATACCTATTACTACCAACAGAAGTCAGTGGTAAGTAGGGTCGATCTCCACAGGGAGATGGGAAAATGTCTGCTAAACTAAGTTTGTCTGAGTCACAGTTTCTTGGAGGGTTTTAGTTGATTGTTCTAATCTAAGGAGATAAAAGAAAAGAGATACAGTAAGAGAATGAAAGAAGAGAATTGATAACGATTAAGCAGAGAGAAAGTAGCTAAGACAGTCGGTTCATCATGATTCTCAGGAATCGTATTCTAGGGTCACAGGTCAATGTAAATTAGATCTACAGGGTAATGAATGTCTCCTTCCGGTCTCAATTCACCCTAAAGCACTATTAGCTTAGCTTCAACCCTCACTAAAGTGCCCTAATGTTCGCTACAGGTCTTACCTTTTCCAATCTTCCGATCTAGGTCAAGGTGTACCGTGATTTATTACCTATTTGCGTCGACTCAAATAGACAAGAACAGTTATATGAAGCGATTAACAACATAGATCACATTCACATCAATTCTAATCACCTAAAACACAATTTCCTTAAAATCATGGCTCCCCTATGTCTTAGCAAGGGAGAATTAGCTATGCATAATCATTGAACAGGCAACAACAATACATAAACTATAGAAATTCAACATAATAAAGGTATAAAAGGAGAGAAACAACAATACAAATTAAGGGGAAGAATAGGAAATAAAACAAGTAATTGATTATAGATCAAGAGTAGAGTAAAGAATACCGACTACAAGCAAGAAAATCCGTAGTTAGGGTTCAAGAGCAAAAGTCTAAGAGAATAGAGAGAAAGTGTCGAAGGAAGGGAGGAGAGAAGAAGAGAAGAACTATTATGACTGTCGTCATAACCTTATATTCTAAAATCACAAAGGCAAATCTCGGAAATAGCTTAAAGCCCGTATAAAACATATAACACCTCGATCGAGTGAATTAAAACAACTCGATCAAGGAGAATGCTGGAAAAACCTTTCGATCGAATGGAAATGGAGTTCGATCGAAAACTTCAGAAGACAGCTATCTCAATCGAGTGAAGGTGCAGCTCGATCGAGTGGTTCTTGATGGATAAAGCATTCGATCGACCAGAATGAGTAGCAAAACTGGTCGATCGAGCTATATAAGCCCGGGTGGACTCCTAGGCACCTTTCCGAGGCCACTTCACGCATCTCTAAGTGACAGATCCCGGGCTCCGATTCCTTATTCTCCAAAATGCATGCGATTGAGACAAGTTTAGGCTTGATTTCGCTCCTTTCCCGGTTCAGACCTGCAATAAATACAAGATGAACCAAAGTAGAATATTCAGAGGAATTTGTAGCTAGACGCCACGTAAATAACACAAAAATGCGTGTAAAAATGAGGTAAAAACCTTATATAAAATACACGCATCACACGGCTCTCTCTACTCCTCCTTGCCCTCTCATAACTCTCATCCACTTGCTCTAGGTTGATTGTCGGTTGGTAGGTGGGGTTGTTGGTATTGATGGTCATGCCAAAGAGACCACGGATAATGCCAAGAGAGTCTTCTTCGAAATGCGCATCCTCATATGAATCCTCGAGGTATTGGGCGTGGTGCTCATTTTGCACTCCAAATTGCTCGGTGACTTGCCTCCGCCACACATTTTGCGCCTCCCATAAGGCCTTATTTGCTTTCCAGTGCTCCATTTGTTGTGTTTGCCAAGCAATGGATTCTTCTTGCCTTTGAGCAATCTCTCTTAGCATTTTAGTTTGGGCCGCTTCGGCCTCCGCACTCAACCTTTGATGTTCCGTACTAGCCACCCCCCATTGATCTAAGCTCTCTAGCCTTGGCCCTTGTTGTTGTTGACAAGCATAAGAACTATTAACTCTCCCACTTATGGCTTCCAAAGTCCCCCGGGTTTCATTGAAATAGTTAAAACATTTGTTGTTGCCAAGGGGCGATTGGAGTGCTAGAACTTCCCCCCGCCTCATACATTGGGGTATCATGGATAGTTGGGCCACTCTCAATCCTTTTAATCTCCCCTTCTTCTTCACTTTCCACGTTGACAACCGGGGGTGTGGCTACCCTTCTTCTTCTTGCCCATGGCTCTAGTTGTTCTTGTTCATCGGCCGGGCAAAAGAAATGAATGGCATGGGAACCACTAGGAATTGGGCCATTTCAAGGAAGGGACATATATAGAGTTTTTCCCACTCCCAACCAATTGCATCTAAAATCAATAGGGTCAAGGACTTTGATCATGTGGGTCTCTTCCAACCCTTGAGTGTTGTAGAAATAATTTCCCCAAATGGGGTTTTGATCATCCGGGAGTTCTCCCACATACTTCTCCACAAAGAGGGTGATTAAGCCCCCGCCATTAATAGGACCCCCCTTTCTTTTCCGGTGCTTCATGCATGAGTTTACAAAAAAGTCTTGCCCAATGCGTTACATCCTCCCCTTCCGGAAGCATAGTCCAAATGCACTCCCTCACGGCATCACTTACCTTTGTTGGTTCTCCCATAGAGAAAAACCAACAAGCTATACTCTTTGTCAAAATTCAGATCACGGGGTTGGTGATGGCGGAAAGCTTATCATTATGGTCTTGGGTTTGCCTCCCCATGAGGCGACACCATATCTTATTGAGCTTCCCTCTAGGTGGGTTGACCGGGGAAGGGTTTTTGGTGACTTGCAAGACGTCCCGGATTTCATCAAATGTGATTGAGTGCCACACCTTATGAAGTCAAAAATTTACCCTCTCATTGACCCCCTCCCCCGTTATGGTGATAGTGGTGAGGAATTCAAAAGTGTAAGATCGGTAAGTATCCTCATAGATGTCCATGTACCTCTCTAGCCCCACCCAACTCAAAAGTTGGAATGTGAGTTCCTCAATGCCTAGTTTTTGAAGGGTTTCACGGTGGAAAAATTTGGTAATGGGTAAAGGGTTGTCTTTTTCAAGCTTTTTGAAGGTCTTTTTTTTTCGGCATTCAATCTCTCATCCCCTATAAACGGTTTGGGAGCACTAGGTTCCCCTTGTTGAGCGGCCTTTCTTTTTCCGAAAACCATTGTACCTAGCAAAAAGGAGTAACAACACTACCAACAAAACACTCGAAACTGTTTTTCACTCTTTGAGGCAATTCAACAAACACCTTCTATGCACTACTTCAAGAAGGTAAAAGTGAATGATGTTTGATAAATACCTTTTGCCCTTACTCAGAAAACAAATTTAACCCTGCAATTATACACTACAATTAACAATCACAATCCAAAATTTCACAAAAATTGTATCTATTTTCGGATTTCTCAAAGCAATAAAAAAAGAGTTTGGAAAAGTTATCTAATACCTCCCTGAATCCACTTAAAATGCTCAATGATTGATGTATAATGCTAACAAACCCTCCAAGAATACTTCAATACCCAAGGGAATCACTTGAAATGCTTGAAATAAGAAGCTTGGCAAGTTAGGGTTTCGGGACGAAATTGGGTAAAACTCACATTTTTGATGTGCAAAGTGAGTGATTGATGATGGTATGTTGGCTGGGGATGTATTTGATGATGAAGTTGGGGATTTGTTGAAGTTTTAGAGGGTTTTGAAGGGATGTTTGAAGTTGGAGTTGGTGTTTTTGGGTGAAAGGTTGTCGAAATAATGAGAGAAAGGGTTGGTTTGTTTGTATTTTAGGCGTATTCATTAACCCGTGACAGCTCAGTGCGCAAGCTGCGCAAATGTGCGCCGGCTGCGCTTTTGACTGAAGTCCGTTCTTCAATCTCGATTTCCAACTTCTTCCCTTGTTGAAATATCTTGCCTTCTTTTGTGCCTTTCTCTCATGTGACCCATGTAGTTGATATCCCGAGTCATTTTGACTCCCATTATGACTTGACACGCTTCCCAAGAATCTCCTTCCGACTCCCTACACACCTCAACAAACCATCAAAAGGTTCCAATTTTATGCTTAGACATATGATAAAGGTACACATTAGCTAGGAAAGCGGTAAAGGCGCGGAAATGAACTATTCTACCAAAGCATGTAAAGTCTATTCTAAAGGATAGAGTATGTACAAACTTTTGCCGTTTATTTAATGTAAATGGCTCGACGTGGTGCTTGTTGGAGAGGTTAATCTTTGTAAATTGGATCCTCCACAAGAAGATCCTCTTCACCATGCATCTCAATTCCCTTAAAATAGTGTTTTAACCTTTGACCATTTACTTTGATCACTTTTCCCGATGTTGGGTCTTCCACTTCCACTGCTCCATGTGGAAAAACTTTCCTAACTTTGTAAGGTCCGTACCATCTTGACCTTAACTTGCCCGGGAAGTTCTTGAAACGGCTTTGGAAGACCAAAACCTCTCGCCCTTCTTCAAAACTCGTCGAGTGACCATTTTGTCGTGCCATGATCAGGTTTTCTCTTTGTAGTTGCTTGCATTGCCGTAGGTGTTTTGCCTAAGCTCTTCTAACTCTTGAAGTTGAAGTTTCCGGTGCAATTCCGCTTCATCGATATTTTGATTAAAAGCTTTTATCGCCCAATAGGCCTTGTGCTCAACTTCCACGGGGAGGTGGCAACCCTTCCCATAAATTAGCATATATGGGGACATATCGATTGGGGTCTTATAGGCCGTCCTATAAGCCCATAGAGCATCTTCTAGCCTCTTGCTCTAATCTTTTCGGTCGGGATTGACCGTTCTTTCCAAGATGCGCTTAATCTCTCGGTTGGACACTTCTGCTTGGCCGTTTGTTTGTGGGTGATAGGCCGTAGAAACCTTATGGAGGACACCATATTTTTGAAGCAATGTCCCTATCACTTTGTTGCAAAAATGTGTTTCCCTATCACTAACAATGGCCTTGGGAAATCCGAACCTTGAAAATATGTTGCTTTTGACAAAGGCACTCACAGTCTTCGAATCATCACTTTTTGTGGGGATGGCCTCCACCCATTTGGAAACATAATCCACTCCAAGAGGATGTAAAGATACCATAGGAACTAGGAAATGGTCCCAGGAAATCGATTCCCCACACATCGAAAACTTTCAAGTATAGCATTGGTTGTTGAGGCATTTCATTCTGTCGTGAGATGTTGCCAAACCTTTGGCATCTATCACAAGTTTTGACGAAGATGTGGGTATCCTTGAATATGTTGGGCCAATAAAACCTGCACTCTAGGATTTTCCGTGCCCTTCTTTGGGGCTTGAAGTGACCTCCACATGAATACTCGTGACAATGCTTGAGAATGGATGGTATTTCAACATCCGGTATGCAACGGCGAATGACTTGGTCTTTGCATATCTTCCATAAATAGGGATCATCCCAAATGTAGAACCGAGCATCGGCCTTGATCTTGTTGCGTTGACTTGATGATAAAGAATTAGGGAACTTCTTAGTCACCAAGTAGTTCACCAAATTGGCATACCAAGGCTCCATTGCTTTCAATGCATATAATGATTCATGTGGGAGACTCCCATCCACTTCACCCATCCTCTCTAGTTGCTTTTGCTCAAGATTTAACCGGCTAAGGTGGTCGGCCACCACATTGGCTAATCCCTTCTTTTCCCTTATTTCAATATCGATCTCACTCAAAAGGAGGACCCACCGCATAAGCCTTGGCTTAGTGTCTTTATTTCCTACAAGTTGGGTGATGGCTTTGTGGTCGGTGTAGACGATTAATTTAACCCCCAATAAGTAAGAACGAAATTTCTCAAGGGCGTACACCACCGCCAAGAATTCCTTCTCGGTTATAGTGTAATTCTTTTGAGCATCGTTG
Organism: Silene latifolia; assembly: GCF_048544455.1. Lineage (NCBI taxonomy): Eukaryota > Viridiplantae > Streptophyta > Magnoliopsida > Caryophyllales > Caryophyllaceae > Silene > Silene latifolia. The sequence continues at coordinate 85,756,078 of NC_133528.1, forward strand.
AAAAGGAAGGATGCGTATTGGATAACATATGAAGCCTTGTCTTCTTTTTGTCCCAACACGGCTCCAATAGCATAATCACTTGCATCCGTCATTATCTTAAAGGGGAGATCCCAATTAGGAGCTCGGATTATTGGGGCTGAAACTAGCTTATCCTTCAAAGTGTCAAAGGCTTTCTTGCATTTTTCATCAAACATAAATTCCGCATCCTTATGAAGCAACCTACACATGGGCTTAGCAATCTTTGAAAAATCTTTAATAAAACGATGATAAAAACCCGCATGTCCAAGGAACAACCTCACATATCGAGTATTATTGGGATAGGGTAAGGTTTGGATGACTTCCACCTTTGCCCTATCCACTTCAATCCCTCTTTTCGATACCACATGTCCCCATACGATGCCACTCTCAACCATTAGATGGCATTTTTTGGAGTTTAACAGTAAATGGGAGTCAATGCATCGTACTAGGACCGTGGTGAGGTGGTCCAACCAAGAGTCAAAGGAGTCTCCATGGACGGTGAAATCATCCTTGAAGATCTCTAAGGTGCGTTCAATAAGGTCGGAAAATATACTCATCATGCACCGTTGGAACGTTCTCGGTGCATTACATATGCCGAAAGGAATTCTTCGGTATGGGAACGTTCCAAAGGGGCATGTAAAGGTGGTTTTAGATTGATCTTCCGGTAAGATAGGGATTTGAAAATATCCGGAATAACCATCTAAAAAGCTATAGAACTCTTTCCCCCCAACCTTTCTAGTATTTGATCTAGAAAGGGCAAGGGGAAATGATCCTTTAGGGTGACCGCATTTAGGCGACGGTAGTCAATGCACACTCGCCATCCCGTTTGCAAGCGGGTGGGAATCATTGAACCTTGTGTGTTTTTGACTACCGTTACCGCACCTTTCTTGGGCACCACTTGGGTAGGGCTTACCCATTGGGAGTCACTAATTGGAAAGATAATACCCATTTGTAGAAGCTTGATAACCTCTTCCTTGACAACTTCCATCATAGGTGGGTTAAGCCTTCGTTGTGGTTGCCGGACGGGTTTTGCATCCTTCTCCAACCTTATCATATGCATGTAAGTAATAGGGCTTATACCCTTAATATCCGCAATGCTCAAACCAAATGCTCCCTTGTGCTTCTTGAGCATGCTCACCAATCTTTCCTCTTGGTCAATTTGGAGTTTGTTGGAGATGATTAGAGGGAGTGTATCATTCTCCCCAAGAAAGATGTATTTAAGGTGGTTTGGGAGGCGTTTGAGGTTGCATTTTGGAGGTTTAATTATCGAAGGGAGTGGTCTCTCGAGGTTTGCTTCAAGAGGGAGAAAGGTACCCTTTTGACTGAAAGTGTTGAGCAATGCTAGTTGTGTGGGGTGCCAGTCCATAGCGCAGGCTGCGCTTTGAGCTGGAGTCGGCTCCTCGTTTTTACTAGTCTCAATTTCCATCTCCTTAATTAGGGGCTCTTCTATCTCCAATTCCCCTATGCTTTCCTGCACATCTTGAGACAACAAAAAACGCAACCCTTCTTTGCTAAAATCATTAGTGAGAACCACCTCAAGAGGGTCCTTGTGACACAAGTTATACACATGGTTTGCCAATGGTTCAAATATATCTATGAAATAACATGAATGAAAGTCATTGGTTTGTTTCATGGCATCATATATATTGTAGACAAGTTTCTTTCCTTCAAAATCCATAGTTACGTCCCCACTCTTAACATCAATTTTTGTGTTGGAGGTTTTCATTAATGGTCGGCCTAAGAGAATGGGGGTCGAACTTGCATCCGTTTCCATGTCCAAGACATAGAAATCGGCCGGAAAGGTGACGTTATCTACTTCCACTAAGACATCCTCTATCATCCCTTTCGGGTGAATGTTGGATCGGTCCGTAAGTTGGATTACAACATCGGTCCTTTCCAATGGGAGTAGTCCTAAGGTCTCATATATGACATGGGGCATAACATTTATGGAAGCTCCTAAGTCAAGCATGGCATGAGCAAATGTTTTATTCCCAATAGAGCACGGTATTGTGAACATGCCCGGATCACCACACTTCTTAGGGAGTGGCTTTTTGAAAACAGCGGACACATGTTCACTTACCGTTACCCTTTGGGTGCCCTTCTTGGTTTTCCTCTTAGGTGCGCACAATTCTTTTAGGAATTTTGCATACCTAGGTACACCTTTTAACAAAGTGAGTAAAGGAATGTTAACCTCACACTTCTTAAAGGTTTCATAGAGATCCTCATCTCTTTCAAACCTCTTAGAATGTGTGAGAGCATGGGGGAAAGGTACCTCAACGACGTGTTCTCTCACGATCTCCTCAACATGATCCTTAGTGGTCTTGTTTTCTTCCTTTCCTTTGTCCATTTTCAACGGAATCTTCAATTCTTCCCCCACTAGCTTTGAGTGATGATCCTTTCACCTTCTCAATAACAAGCTCTTCTTCCTCTTGTTCTTTAATGTCAATAACCCTCTCATTTGACTTTGCCTTTCTCTTTTTCTTTGGGGGAAATTCTAAGGTCCTCCCTTTCCTCAGGGTCATGGCACTAGCATTTTCCCTTTGAGGGAAAGTTGTGGAAGAGATTGAAGTAGAGTTCTTTTGGTTTCTCTTGGCAATATCTTGCGAGATTTGGCCAAGTTGGATTTCAAGATTCTTTACCCTAGCATCACTTGAGACTTTATCGGCATCCATTTTGTCAAACCTTCTTGTTGCTTCGGCTTTCCCTTTAACAAGAATCTTCAATATTTCCTTGGTGGATAAATCGTCATTCCCTTGACCTCCTCCTTGTTGAAAATTTTTGTGGTTGCCTTGAGTACCTTGATTCCCTTGATTCCCAAATTGGAAGGATCTTCCTTTTCCTTGTATGAAATTTTGGTTTCTTTGGTAGTTCGGGTTTGGACCTTGTAAATTTTGGTTCCTCAAATGGTTGAATTGTCCATTTTTGAAACTCTTTGAGGTATCCCCTCCCCAACTAAGGTTTGGGTTGTCCCTTGAGCCGATGTTGTAAGTGTTTCCACTTGGATCGTATTTGTAATAACCACCCTCGGTAGGATTTCTAGAATTATAGTTACCATGCCCCATGGCACTCACATTCTCATGGCTTATCCCTTGTTCTTGCATGATGGGACAAAACTCCACCGGGTGTGGACCTTGACAAAAATTGCATTCCGCATTGGATCCTTATGCTCCACCCATACTTTGATTGTTCCCCATCAAGTGAGCTACCATTTTGGTGAGATCATCCACGGTCTTCTCAAGTTTTTTGTTGGAGGGAGAGGGTGTTTCAATTGAGTTGAGAGTTTTTGACACCCGTCTTCCTCTCCCATAGCTCCTTGTGCTTGCGGCTAACCTCTCTATAATTTTATTTTCTTCCGCCACGGAGTAGTTGTCAACCCCTGCACTTGTAGCGGCATTCACCATTCTTTGGTCTTGTTGAGTAAGACCGTCATAAAAGTTCACCAATAGGTCATCACCACTTAGCCCATGGTATGGACATTGGGCAACCAACCTCTTGAACCTTTCCCAATACTCATACAAGCTTTCATTTGGATCTTGCTTCGGAGAAGTGATTGCCTTCTTGGCATGGTTGTGTCTTGAATCGGGGTAGAACTTTTCAAGAAATGCTGATTTCATGGCCTTCCAAGTACGAATTGTACCCGGTGGAAGGTAGAATAGCCAATCCTTTGCCACATCTAGTAAACAGATTGGAAAAGCCCTTAATTTGAATTGGTCTTCCGTGACACCATTTGGTATAGCACCCTCACACATCATGTGGAACTCGGAGAGGCGACGGTTGGGGTCATCCCCCGCATGCCAATGAAACTTGGGTAGATTGTGGATAAAGTAACCTTTCAACTCAAAGTTTGCATTAGCCCCTATGGGTGGGTAGGCAATGCATAGGGGTTGAGTATCATAGTTTCTAGCCCGGAGCTCTCGGATGGTTCTTGTATCATTAGCCATTTGTGGATATTCTACTTCTATTGGTTCAATCGAAAGGGGTGTGAAAGTTTCCTCTTCAACTTGTCCTTCCCTTTGAGGTCCAGTGTACCAAGGATCTGTGAATAACCAAGAATATGCTCCAAATTCGTCTTCTCCGTCTAAATTGAACTCACTACCTTGGTGTTGAGACCTAGGCATATACCTTTACACTAAACAAGATAGATTAGAACTACCACTTACTTTTAACACTAACAAGGAAGTAAGAACAACAAAGAATAAATCACAACTCAAGTTCTAGTTACGTTGCCCGCCCCGGCAACAGCGCCAAAATTTGATAGATAAATTACTAGGTGTCGTAGATGCTAGAATTAACTACCAAATTAACAATTTATAAGCCAAACTATACTCTAGATTACTCTAATTGATAAAGCAATATAGTGCAAGTAAGGGTCAATCCTAAGAGAAGGACTTTTGAACTAAAGACTTGACTTGTAAACTATTGACTACTAATGAAGACTCTAACTACCAATTAAGACACTAATGACAATTTAAACTAAACAAATGGAACTAATCACAAACAATGGGTATTAACAATGTTCAACTTGTAGGAAACATAAAAGGAGAATTCTTTGGTTGGAAAAACAACATGAGAAAGAGTAACAATGGAAACTTTGCTATTATGGCAATACAACAAACACTTAATAGGCAACAATCAATAATTGAAAGAACTTGGTGTAATCTCTTCTTAGTAACCAATAAATGATAAAGCTTGGTTCTCTTCTACTCTCTTAATGTTATCCACCCAATACCACAATGTCAAGATATTAGCACACACAAATTAAACCATCTATGTGTCCCCTTCAAGTTTAGTCAACAATTCATTAAACCATGAAAGACAACTAAACATGAGAATTAAGAGCTTTGCCCAGATATTCAAGCTAGGATCAATTCCTCATAAGATTAAACCATACAAATGAGAAAAAGACACAACTTTCCTGTTTGTTATATGAATCTTGTAAACCAAATAAACATACAACAAACTTGCTTCAAACAATCCTAGATAGAGTAAACCATTTCTCTAGGATTTGAAATAGTTGAACAACAATAAGCATGGATGGCCAACCCAAACATAAACATCATTCAACATATGAAATTAAGCACAAAGAAAGGATATTAGATAAATTAAGAGAGATTATACCAAAGTTGGAAACTTTGAATGAAATTACACCAAGTAAAGAAGGATTTAGCCTTCCATAATCTTGTTACAACCCACAAATTGAAGAAAGATTAACATAAAATTAGAGAGAATTCTTGTCTTAATTATTACAAGCTTAAGATTAAACATAGATAAAATGCTCTTCAAAGTTTGAGGTATTTATATGGATGCACACCAATCTAGGTTAAACCGTCTCATGAAAGTCCAAATACGGAATGTTAAGCCCGTGTTCTATTAAGAAATCGCAGGATCTGGAGAAAGGCGCAGGCTGCGCCCGGGACGGGAATCCGACTCCAAAATCTGATCATTAGCTTGGTCTTTTGCTTTCCCGTCTTCACTTGTCATTGCTTGGTTAGTGTGAGCTTCATATCCTGGTTGATGCAAAATGAAATCTTCACCTCGACTCATAGATATGGATGCTTGAATTTGTCTTATGAGATGAACAACTCAAGAGAAGGCTCAATGTGACCAAAACTACAAGGAAACGAAATAGGCCGGTGTATGTCCAAGATAAGTACATAAATGTGGCCTCAAAACTCGAATAAACAACCTAATAGACACAACTTGGTATGACATATTTGACTCCATCAATAGGTGGACTTGTGAATAAGTAATGAGTAGGCGATTTAGCATACACAAACTATAAGGGTCATCTTTTTTTTTTTTTAATTTAAGAATAATGTGTATTGGATAATTTTAATATTTGGTTTTTTTTTGCATTGATTTAAATGAAAACCGTACTATTTTTTTTTTCAATTTGTCAATATTAGAAACCAAGTATTAATTTGTAGTTAATATAAGTTGTATGAACTTGTCTAAACTGAACTAAACTTAACTTAACTTACAGGAACTAACTGAACTTAAATGGGGTGACTTTAAGTTCAAAAGAATAGGGTCTAACTTTAGTCAAAACATAACATGTTGTAGATGATTGTATTTTCTGGAAGCTTACATCTTCGAGGATCTACTCGGTCAAAAGTGGGTATGCTGTTTTCCTTGATTCTTATCTTTGTGCTTGAACTTCGTTAAAAGATGGTAGTAGAATCGATTATTCTATAAAGGCTTTTTGTAAAAAACGACTATGGCACTTACCAGGTCCGCAAGTTTGGAAGATTCTTGTTTGGCGAATTTTGACTGATTCACTTTCAGTGGGAGCTGAATTTGTTAAACGGAATCTTACCATAGGGTCGTTGTGTCCTTGGTGTGGGGAGGATGGTCTGGTGGAGACCTTGGAGCATCTCTTTCGGGATTGTTTTCTGGTGAAGCGTCTTTGGGCGTGCTCCTCGATTGGTATTTCTACTGAGTTTGCATCGTCCGTTCTGTTGCGTGATTGGATTATAAATTGGATTAATTATTTCTTCACTAAGGATGATTCATCTAATATTATTATCCGTTTTCTTTCCGTTCTATGGAGCTTATGGCGCGTTCGGAATGAAATTATTTTCTCAGGAAAATCGTTTTCGCCTGATCACTTCTTTACGTTTCATTCTAACACTACTAAAATGGCTATGGAAGCGGAGTCACGACTTTCTTCTAAAGCCTCTGTTTTGGGGCATGACTGTCATTATCCGTTGGACTCTTTGAGAAGTGATATTCGTAATCATTTTCCGTTCTTTTTGGTGGGAGACAAAGGAACTTGTGCTCCTTTCTGTGTCAAAGTTGATGCGAGTTGGGTAGGTTCTTTTCACGCTTCTGCAGGTTGGATTGTCTATGCGCCTAATGGGGTATGTTATGGAACTTTTGCTAAAAGGTTTAATGCTGAATCTGCTTTACAAGCTGAAGCGTTTGGCATTAGGCAAGTTTTGAGATGGGCTGTCGGAAGTAACATTCTTCATTTGGATTTGTCCTCTGATTGTCTAATATTCCTTCTTCAACTTGCTAGGGTGGAGACGTCGCATCATTTGGTCAGGGGGCTCTTGCATGATATTGAGTCCGATCTTTTGTTGTTTCATTGTGTTTGATTTAGTTTTATACTGCGTCGTCTTAATAAGGTTGCCCATAACCTAGCTCGGGCTGAATTGGGATTGTTTGTTTTTTTGGTCAAGCGAAGCGGATTACATCCAAAAGAACTAGAACGAAACTAAACTAAAAAAGAAGCTAAACTAGAACGGGAACATCGGAACAAAACGCGGCCAAGCTACACCTCCCATATCCTGTTGGATTAGATGGAATAGGTCCATCGGCATATTAGTGTGGTCTACCCGACATAGCTGATGTGGTTGAGACACCCTGAGGTTTGCCATCCAATCCGCACACTTATTTGCCTCTCGATAAATGTGAATGATTTGTACTCGCCAAGGCGAATCGCTAATGAAAGACTTACAAATTTGCATGAGATGTGAATGAGCCGTAGGGAACACTTCCTTATTTTCCATCACCTTAGCCACCACCATTGAATCGGTTTGGATTATGAGCCGTGGAATTTTCCGTTCCATTGCAATTATTAAACCTCGTCGCAAGGCCATCAACTCAGCTCGAGTTACCGTCGCAATTCCAAGTTTCTCTGCAAATGCCTCAATAATATGACCACTCGAGTTACGGAATATACCACCCGCTCCAGCCAAACCAGGATTACCTTTTGAAGCTCCATCCACATTTAAAACCACCCAATGCAACGGGGGTGCTATCCAACGGACAAAGATCTCCTCATGAGATCGGTTTTTCATAGTTAAAGCCACATCCAGCCCTTCCTTTGCGTTCAAAACTTCCCAAATTCATTGTGAGATGAATGTAAAAGGATTGTCCGGGCTTGCCTCCGTTCTCCCAAAAGCTCTATTATTTCTCCAACGCCATAACCACCAAACTATCACCGTAAAAGAAGTTGCCCAGTTTTTCATATCATCACGGCCCTTGTGTCGTAAATTAAACGCTATCCAGTCCCGAGAGTTCATGATTTCCAGGAACCTCCGGTCTTTAACAAAAGAGAAGAGATTCCATACCCTACGAGCTGCAGTACAATCACGGAGCAGGTGCAAAATCGTCTCTTCTTTATCACGGCATAATCCACAACAAGGATCGTCTGTGAAGGTTTGCTTTGCTCTATTAACATTAGTCATGATGCGGTCATGCAATATGAGCCACAGGAACATACGCATTCGCTGTGGGGCCCACGTCTTCCATGGAAGCTTCCACAATCCTTCATCACCATTAACGACATTTCCCCTAAGCAAAGTGACCGCTGACTTTATCGACAAAACCCCGTTTGAAGTTCCTGCCCAATAAATCCGATCATCATTGTCCTCTCCCGGAACTACTTCATAGGATGCAATGGTTTGGAGGATATCCGAACTGAAAAAATCCGCAAAAATATCCCACCTCCATCCAGTTTGAGGATCCCACATATCAGCCACTGTGGAGTTGGTAATTTCATCCGGTATAGGACTCGAAGTGAGCTCACTAAGAGGGCATGAGGTCGCCCATTGTTGATGCCAAAACAGAGTATTAACTCCGTTTCCAACCGCAGACCCGAATCCGCTCTTTGTTGCTGCCACGGCTTCTACTATTCCTTTCCATGTATTTGAGTTTGTTGTCTTGTTTTCAAACATTCCCAAATCGCACCGACCCTTGCAATACTTGTGTCTTAAGACTCGAGCCCAAAGGGTATTAGGTTCATTGAGCATCCTCCACCCTAATTTAGCCATAAAAGCTATATTGACTTGTCGCATAGACCTGAGACCAAGTCCTCCATGAGATTTCTCATTGGTCACCATGTCCCATGATACAAGGCTTAGTCCTCGGGAATCTTGGTCCCCTCCCCACAAAAACCGACGCGACTTCTTATCTAGATTGTCACATAAAGACCTTGGTAGCCACGTCGTTTGCATAACATATGATGGAATAGTTGATAAGGTGGATTGAATTAGGGTGGCTCGTCCAGCCAGCGACAAGTTCTTGGACCTCCATCCCGTCAATCTCTTATCAACCCTTTGAGCTATGTAGTCGAAGGTGTAACACCCCCATACTCCAAGTGCCTTACCAGGACCACCCAGGTATAAAGATGCTACCATCTCGGTTACCCGAGGCAATGATACTCATAAGACAATAACAAAACAACATTTAAATAGTATAGGTTTAGTGAAAGAATACAATCCGGAACCCAAACTGATAAAATGTGAATACATGTTCTCCAAAAACCAAATGTCTAAAAGCTAAACATAATGTCTGACAACAGCGGAAGACTCTTCTAACTGCAGTGATGACTCATCCCAGCTAGCCCATGTATCTCTACTCATACCTTCTCACAACTGCTCACCATCCCTGCATGGATCACCACAGTTTTTAAAACAATAAACGGGGTCAGTACTAATCACACAATTTATATAATCCAACAACATAACAAACAACACAGCTCAATCGTCACAGATATACTCCGAACTCCATCCCCAACTCCACAATACTGACTACACACTAAAGTGTGTAGCCCTGCCAGAGTGCCCATCGCAACAGGTCACTCCACGCGCGATGGGGACGCGGCCGTTCCCACCTAATCCCCGCTCATCTCCGTTGAGCGAATAACCCAAATTCCTTAATGTGCACATCCCTTTTGTGGCGGGTTCCACAGAAGGCGAATAATGGGCGTGAAGCCACTCCCGCAAGTGACTCCACTCAGCCAGGGACACGCCCCGAAGAACACAGACAGATACAAACAATCACAACTACTAAACAGCAATCAAAACCAACAACCGTTACAATACTCGTATGATATCAAACAACAATCACAAATCAGCACCAACACATTATGGGACTAATACTGAGTAGGGAAACCCTACCTGGAAAGCAACACAGTCAGACGATCTCACAGCTGATATCAAAAGGCCTCTTCTACGAATCCTCCTCCCAACATACAATCATATAATTACTACCAATCAAGAAACACAACAAAACCCCCAAATCCCCAAACTAGGGTTTAACTAACTTTAATGAAATACCATAAAAACAGTACGTAGATCTTACCCTCGACGCAAGGATCACAAAGGTATAAAGAAAGGTGAATTCCGACCTTCTAAGCTCCGGGATTTGTCAATAATGCGATTGATGCGAAGAACGTAGATTGTTTTCTCTTTTGAAAGTAATTAGGTTTGTAAAAGTGTATTAAGAAAGTGACGGAAGTGATTATATATTAATTCGCATTATTAACAAAACCCGACAAATCATCCCCCCGTAAACCGGCTACTCGATCGAGTAGCTGACATACCCGATCGAGTGCCGCCTACTCGATCGAGTATCGAGGTTACTCGATCGAGTACCCAACAGGTCAGAAACTATTTTAAATCGTAAAACACCCTTACTCGACAGAGTAAGGCCCACTCGATAGAGTACCTAGAGACTCATAAAACCGTAGTATTACAGTCTTCCCTCCTTAAAAAGAACTTCGTCCCCGAAGTTCAAACCACAACAAAACAAGGACATACTACTACACTCCCGACACAACAACCAAAACAAAACTCAACATAAAAACATGTTACTAACCAAACTCAACCCGACTGAAACCATTACTAACCATACCGAGACAACACAAAAGATGTAAAAACTCTTAAAAACTCTTTGCGATCATCTCCTACCCCCCTAAAAGAAACAAGGTTACGTCCCCGTAACCATACATACCTGATCAAAAAGAAAAGGGTAACGCTCTCTCATAACCTCCTCTACCTCCCATGTAGCTTCCTCAGTCTCGTGGTTAGACCAAAGGATTTTGAGCAAAACTGTCTCTCCACTCCTAGTCTTCCTAACCTTCCGGTCAAGAATCTGCTTAGGCACCTCAAGGTATGACAAGGACTCATCTAGCTCTAAGCTCTCTGCCTCTAACACATGTGACGGATCACTCACATACTTCCGCAGCTGAGATACATAAAACACATTATGCACCCTCTCTAACGCAGCTGGCAAAGCCAAACGATAAGCAACCTCTCCAACCCGCTCTAAGATCTCATAAGGCCCGATGAACTTCTGACTCGGCTTACCTTTCTTCCCAAATCTCATAACCCCACGCATAGGAGACACTTTCAGAAGAACCTTGTCCCCAACCTGAAACTCTATATCCCGGCGATGTAGATCTGCATAACTCTTTTGCCTATCCTGAGCCGCTCTCATCCTTTCCCTGATCATCTTAATCTGCTCAACCATCTCATGTACCATCTCTGGTCCTAGAACCACTGCCTCAGCACTGTCGTCCCAACAAATCGGACTCCTACATCTCCTCCCATATAAGGCTTCAAATGGTGTCATGCCAATACTAGTGTGATAGCTGTTGTTGTAAGAAAACTCTATCAAATCCAACCTCTGTTCCCAGCTACCACCAAAGTCCATCACACAAGCTCGTAACATATCCTCTAGAGTCTTGATCGTTCTCTCAGTCTGGCCGTCTGTCGCAGAATGAAATGTTGTACTCATCTTCAAAGTCGTTCCCAAAGATTCCTGCAACTATTTCCAAAACCTTGAGATAAATCTCGCATCTCTGTCAGATACTATGTCCTTAGGGACTTCATGCAACTTTAGGACATTCTTCCGATAAGCCATAGCTAATTGTGCTTTAGTCCATGTATCTTTCTTTGGCACAAAGTGAGCTGACTTGGTCAGTCGATCCACTATTACCCATATCATGTTGTTACCCTGTTGATTCTTCGGCAAACCCACGATAAAATCCATAGAAATGGATTCCCACTTCCACTCAGGTACCTCTAAAGACTGAATCTTACCTTGTGGTCGTCGCTGTTCCCCTTTAACTCTCTGGCATGTCAAACAACAGGCCACAAACTCAGCTGTCTCTTTCTTCATCCCAGGCCACAAAAACGTGTTCTTTAAATCCTTGTATAGCTTATCACCACCCGGATGTACTGAATACGGTGTACAATGTGCTTCTGTCATGATTGTCTTTTTCAGCTCCTCATCATTAGGGACACACCACCTACCATCAAACCTCAAACTACCATCTGTATGAATAGAGAACCGAGACACTGTCCCTTTCTCTACTCCAGCTCTCCACTCAACCATCTTAGGATCCAACGCCTGTTTACCTCGAATATCATCATAAAGATCAGCCGCATGTCAAATCTCCCATGGCATCCCCTCTCTGCATCATATGTATCCCAAACCTCCCCACCTCATCTCTCAACCTCATCAAAGATAAAGCTGTACACAAAGAATGTACACTCTTCCTACTCAAAGCATCTGCAACAACATTGGCTTTCCCTTCATGGTAGATAATATCCATGTCATAATCGCCAATCAGCTCCATCCACCTCCTCTGTCTCATGTTCAACTCCTTTTGAGTGAAGATGTACTTGAGACTCTTGTGATCAGAAAATACCTTAAAGGTCGCCCCATAAAGGTAATGTCTCCAAATCTTGAGAGCAAACACCACTGCACCCAACTCTAGATCGTGTGTAGGATAGTTCTCCTCATAAGGCTTCAATTGCCTAGAAGCATAGGCAATTACTTTACCGTTCTGCATCAACACACATCCCAACCCATGCTTTGAGGCATCTGTATAAACCTCAAAGTTCTCAATCCCTTCAGGCAATGCTAAGATAAGAGCTGTGGTCAAACGCTCCTTTAATGTTTGGAACGCCGTCTCACAACTCTCATCCCAACGAAACCTGTTCTCTTTCCTCATCAAAGCTGTCATAGGTCTAGCAATCTTGGAGAAATCCTTCACGAACCGTCTGTAGTATCCAGCTAAACCCAAGAAACTCCTGATCTCAGCAACATTCTTTGGTGCTTCCCACTTTGTCACTGCCTCAATCTTTGCCGGATCCACAGCTACCCCATCCTTAGAGATCACATGCCCCGGAAAAGCAACTCTCTCTAACCAGAACTCACACTTAGACAGCTTAGCATATAACTCATGCTCCCTCAAGGTCTGCAACACAATCCTCAGATGCTCCTCATTAGTCTTGGAGTAGACTAAGATGTCATCGATAAACACCACCACAAACTTGTCCAAAAACTGTCTGAAGATTCTATTCATCAAATCCATAAACACAGCTGGTGAATTAGATAACCCAAACGGCATCACCACATACTCATAATGGCCATACCTCGACGTGAAAGCTGTCTTTGGTATGTCCACCTCTCTAATCTTCACCTGATGGTACCCCGACCTCAAATCAATCTTGGAAAAGACTGATGCACCACTCAACTGATCAAACAGGTCATCTATCCTTGGCAAATGATACTTGTTCTTCACTGTCACCCGGTTCATCTCCCTTTAATCTATGCACAACCTCAAGCTCCCATCTTTCTTCTTCACAAAAAGAACTGGTGCTCCCCACGGTGATACACTAGGTCTAATGTATCCCTTCTCTATCAGATCATCCAACTGTTTCCGGAGCTCCTCCATTTCTTTAGGACCCATCCGGTACGGTGCCTTAGAGATTGGCCCCGTCCCCGGTTTCAACTCAACCGTGAAATCTATCTCCCTCCTCGGTGGTAACCCCGGAATATCCTCTGGAAAGACATCTGCAAACTCACCCACCACTGGTATCTGATCAACTGTCGGACTCTCTATCCGGTCATCTCTCACATGGCACAAGATCAAAGGACATCCCTTCCTCAGATAGGACTTCAAGGTCACAGCTGCAATCAACTTAACTTTGGGTTTGACCACAAACCCACGATAAGACACACTAACGCCCTTAGGACCTCTCAAAGACACTTTCTTTTGATGACAGTCTATCTTAGCTTTGTACTTTCCCAACCAATCCATCCCGACTATCATCTCAAAACCGTCTAAAGGAAACTCTAGCAAGTCTACAGGTAGGTCAACTTGCCCGACTATCATAGATACATCCCTGTACAACCTCCCATATGATACAGACTCACCCGAAGGTATAAAAACTTTCTCACTTACAGACTCATATACCCTCAAACCCAACCGTTTAAAATGACTCGAAGATACAAACGACTGAGATGCCCCCGAATCAAACAAAATAAAGGTATGAATACCGTTAACAAGAAAAGTACCAGTGATAACATGTGCATCGTCCTCAGCTGTTTTCTTGTCCATCATGAACAGCTTTCCACTGGTCTTCTGTCCACCTCCCTAGACAGTACTGGCTGATGTGGTCGGCTTAGCACCCGACCCTTGATTGTTGTTGTTCATAGCTGGTTTCTGATAAGAATTACCGCCATTGCGGTTACCTCCACCCTGGTTACTCTGACCTCCCCGGTTAGACCATGACCCAGCCGGTCTATTGCTCGCATAACTCTGTGCCGGTCCCTGAGAATAGCTCCCGTGAGCCTGTCTCTGAAAAGCTCCAGGTACACTCGTACACTCATGTCTCTTGTGGCCTACACCGCCACAGCCATAGCAGGTCATCCCCCAACTTTCACTACCACTCACACGGCCACGCCCAAAGGAAGCCCCAGCACTGACCCTGAACCAGAAGAAAACGCTCTAGCCTGATTGTGGTTGCCTTTCTTGTAGTTAGATTGGCCACCACCTTCACTCTCAGCCTTTCTCTTCTCACTACCCTTCTCCCGAGCCATCTCCACCAACCTCTCAGCTCTCCCAGCCCTCTCATAAGCTTCCTTAACATCAGTAAGGACTCCCACGGGTAACTTGTCCATAATCTTGGGAGTCAACCCCCTCTCAAATCTCAGCGCTAGGTTCTCCTCACTCAAACCCATGTCCTCAGCATACCTAGACTTCTCATTAAACTGCCTGTAGTACTCAGCTACCGACATATCAGATGTCATCTTAAACCCATCAAACTCCTCCCTCAGCTTACTCCTCACATGCTCAGGTACAAACTCCTTCCTCATAGCCCTCCGAAACTCCTCCCAAGGTATAGCAGGTAAGCCCTGCTTCGTGTACATCTCCCTAGCACTCACCTTCACCTTATCCCACCATTCACCAGCCGCTTCCCTCAGGTAGAACGCAACTTGTTCTACTTTCATCTCATTAGGACAATGTACCAGGTCCAGTATGTTCTCCATCTCACGATGCCAATTGTCAAGAAGGTTTGGCTCCCCGGTCCCCTTGTACTCTTTTGGGTTAAACCTCGTTATATAAAGACTGATCTTAGAGTGATCAACGTCCTTATCCTTTCCCACTCTCTTTAGGGCATCCGTAAGAGCATCTTGATGCTCCAACATCTTAACTATATCATCGATGTTCATGTTCTCAGCTCTCGCATACAAGGCGTTTTTCTTTGGTGGCATCTTGAAACTATATAAGAAAGGGTAGATATAAACATACGTACTATAACCCAAAACACGAAAACAAACTGCCCAGACACCCACTCGATCGAGTGCCTAAACCTACTCGATCGAGTAGCGGCTACTCGATCGAGTGCCCCGACCTCAGACCCAAAACAGACCTTCTGATCTCTAACATACTCGACCGAGTAGCACAGCCACTCGATCGAGTGACCCCATACTCGATCGAGTGCCCCTATGTACTCGATCGAGTACCCAAAAACTCGCTTCTGGTTATAAAACGTCAAATACCCACTCGATCGAGTCAGACCCACTCGACCGAGTACCTCACCTACTCGATCGAGTACCCCCTACTCGATCGAGTCATGCTGACTCGTACATACTACCCGCATGTTAGCTCTCATAACCCAACATGCTAAACAACTTTATAAACTCAACTTTATAATATAACTACGCATGCATTTCTACACGATTCTTCATATAATCAACAAAACAAACTATTTCATGTTATCAAATGCCACATAATTAAACAACCATCATGCTTCTTTATTCAAATCAACATATATACACACCCCACCAAATTTTTCAATCACAAAATCAACCTTCTACTCTCAACATCCAACAATTCACAACATATATCGTCACATTCACATACAAGCTAACAAACACCACATATGACCTTGACATATACCCCCCATGTGACCGGTTCAAAATTGTAGGGCGAGTTCGCGACTTTAGGAAGTCTCCCAAGTCTTTGCATTAGCTCCTACAACCTTTACCCCGGGTTCATTTTAATTAACTCCCTATGTTCATTAGTTTCATTGGTTACAGGTTTCAGGATCGTCGCTTTGATACCATTTTGTAACACCCCCATACTCCAAGTGCCTTACCAGGACCACCCAGGTATAAAGATGCTACCATCTCGGTTACCCGAGGCAATGATACTCATAAAACAATAACGAAACAACATTTAAATAGTATAGGTTTAGTGAAAGAATACAATCCGGAACCCAAACTGATAAAATGTGAATACATGTTCTCCAAAAACCAAATGTCTAAAAGCTAAACATAATGTCTGACAACAGCGGAAGACTCTTCTAACTGCAGTGATGACTCATCCCAGCTAGCCCATGTATCTCTACTCATACCTTCTCACAATTGCTCACCATCCCCGCATGGATCACCATAGTTTTTAAAACAATAAACGGGGTCAGTACTAATCACACAATTTATATAATCCAACAAAGTAACAAACAACACAGCTCAATCGTCACAGATATACTCCGAACTCCATCCCCAACTCCACAATACTGACTACACACTAAAGTGTGTAGCCTTGCCAGAGTGCCCATCGCAATAGGTCACTCCACGCCGCCAGTGGGGGACCGCAACCGTTCCCACCTAATCCCCGCTCATCTCCGTTGAGCGAATAACCCAAATTCCTTAATGTGCACATCCCTTCTGTGGCGGGTTCCACAGAAGGCGAATAATGGGCGTGAAGCCACTCCCGCAAGTGACTCCACTCAGCCAGGGACGCGCCCCGAAGAACACAGACAGATACAAACAATCACAACTACTAAACAGCAATCAAAACCAACAACCGTTACAATACTCGTATGATATCAAACAACAATCACAAATCACCACCAACACATTATGGGACTAATACTGAGTAGGGAAACCCTACATGGAAAGCAACACAGTCAGACGATCTCACAGCTGATATCAAAAGGCCTCTTCTACGAATCCTCCTCCTAACATACAATCATATAATTACTACCAATCAAGAAACACAACAAAACCCCCAAATCCCCAAATTAGGGTTTAACTAACTTTAATGAAATACCATAAAAATAGTACGTAGATCTTACCCTCGACGCAAGGATCACAAAGGTATAAAGAAAGGTGAATTCTGACCTTCTAAGCTCCGGGATTTGCCAATAATGCGATTGATGCGAAGAACGTAGATTGTTTTCTCTTTTGAAAGTAATTAGGTTTGTAAAAGTGTATTAAGAAAGTGACGGAAGTGATTATATATTAATTCGCATTATTAACAAAACCCGACAAATCATCCCCCCGTAAACCGGCTACTCGATCGAGTAGCTGACATACTCGATCGAGTGCCGCCTACTCGATCGAGTATCGAGGTTACTCGATCGAGTACCCAACAGGTCAGAAACTATTTTAAATCGTAAAATACCCTTACTCGACAGAGTAAGGCCCACTCGATAGAGTACCCAGAGACTTATAAAACCGTAGTATTACAGAAGGTCTCTTTGGTGACTCTGCCATTTATGGTTTGGACACCTAAGTACACCCCCAAATCATCAGTTTTCTCAATATGTAGTTCTCTGCTTATATCGTCTGAAAGCAAACTGTCGACATTAGGCGAGAAGAAGACTTTGGACTTTGCAAAACTCACTTTTTGTCCCGAGGCCTGGCAAAAGATTTTGAGACATTTATTAATAATTCGAGCTTGCGTTATCGATGCTTCCCCAAAAAGGATAATGTCGTCCGCAAACATCAAGTGTGACAGAATAGGACCCCCCCGGCAGGTTGGAAAACCCTTCCATTGTTCATCTCTTACCTCTTGCTCAATTAATTGACTGAGTTTTTCCATGCAAATGGTGAATAAGTAGGGTGACAGGGGATCACCTTGACGTATGCCGCGGGTTGGTGTAAACGCTTCAGTCCGTTCTCCATTCCATAATATACTCAGTGACGACATCTTTACACATTGCATAATACTATTTATCATTTGGTCAGGGAGTTTCATGTCAATCAATGTGTGTCGGATGAAAGGCCACTCTAACCTGTCGTATGCTTTTTCGAGGTCGAGTTTTAGCGCCATAAAGCCTTTTCTCCCTGTCTTCCGTCGCATCGAATGGAGCACCTCTTGGACAAGAATTACATTATCCGTGATTTGACGCTTGGGAACGAAGCTTGTCTGGACTGGATTTATGAGAATAGGAAGCACCGGCTTCAAACGATTTAGCACCATTTTAGTGATCAATTTGTAAACTACATTACACAATCCAATTGGACGGAATTGAGTAACGAGTTGGGGGTGATCAATTTTCGGTATCAAAGCAATGAAAGTCTCACCAAGTCCTTCCGGGAATATATCATTGTGATGCGCATTAAAAACCAGACGACATAAGCTATCAGACACGACCTCCCATTGGGTTTGGTAGAAGAGAGCTTGAAAGCCATCTGGGCCTGGGGCTTTGTATGGTGACATTTGATTTAGAGCGCATTGCAAATCAGTGATCGAATAATTCCTTGTGAGTCTCCTATAATCATTCGCGGTTAATTGCGGGAACAAACCTCTTGTAAGTCCCTCGAAATTACACGGTGTCGTTGGCCCAGCAAAAAGACCTTGGAAATACTCTACCACCATCTTTTTAACAGTGCTTGCATCCCAAATCCAATTTCTTGGCCATCTTGTAGGCTTTCAATTCTATTGTGCTTCCTTCGAATGATAGTGCTCAAATGAAAAAGCCGGGTATTTCGGTCCCCATCACAAATTGCTTCCATCCTTGATTTTTGGAACCAAAGCATCTCTTCTTCTCTTAAAACATCATCTAATTGCCTTTTCAATTTCAATTCAAATTTGAAAAGATAATCAGGGCCCCCTCGTGATAATCTCGTTTGAACACCCAGTAGCCTTCGTTCCAAGCTGCGTTTTTTAGCAAAAATATTAGGGAATACATCTTTATTCCATTGCTGAAGTTTCGCTGCAAACTGATGAATAAATGGGAAAAAGGATTCCTCATTATTCCAGTTTTTAACTACAAATTCGGAAAAATTGTTATGGTTCATCCACGCCGCCTGAAAACGGAACGGTCTCAACGCTTTAGGGATAGGAGCAAACCCAGTCGTGCTCATAAGAATAGTACAATGATCGGATTGATTTTGTACCAAGTGACGGAGTGAGCCCTTTGCAAACATTGTCCTCCAAGTTGAATTATAAACCGCTCTATCTAGCCTTGCCCACTTGCGAGTCTGGGTGGAGTGACCCCTCGACCAAGTGAACTCCGGTCCCGAGAAATCAAGGTCTATCCAGTTGTTATTTTCCAACCAAGAATTAAACCTGTTAAACCTGCGTCGCATCGTGTCACTATCACCATTCTTCTCATGAAGAAACCTTGTGTCATTGAAGTCCCCCATGGCCAACCAAGGGTGGTTATGGCTACGAGCAAAAATCTCCAAATCTTCCCAACGTTCTTCTTTTTTAATTGCATCCGGACTTGCATACACAGCCGTAAAGTACCAAGGCTCCTCTCCTCTTCGCGTAATTTCAGCCGTGATGTGTTGGGCATGATGAACTAAGGGAGTAACAGTGACACTTTCCGCTCGCCAAAACATCCAGATGCCCCCGCTAAAACTTTCAGCATCTACTCTCGTCTTACCACTGAAATGAATTCGATCACATACTCGTTGGGCAATATCTCCACTGATATGTGTCTCCATCAAAACAAGAACTTGAGGATTATTCACCTTAACCAATTCCGTTAGCATGCTTAATAAAGCCGGATTCTCAGCACCTTGAACATTCCAGGTCATAATATTCAATGCCGGTTTGCGAGTCATAAAATTTGGGAATCTATCCATTAAATAATATGGTAAAAAAGGTATTGAGGACAGAAAAGCCTCAGATAGCATTTGGAGAACTTCCATCTCTCTCGAGATGAGTCCTGCTTTCAGGCATAGCTCCATCTTGCAGGAGACCGGGTTGTTCTGTGCTTGGAAGTTCAGCATGATTTTGCGTGCCAAAGGTGTTGTTGAGATGAGACTGGGGTCCTTCAAACGTTCGTGGGTGAGTAAGCAGGTCGATGAAGGTATCAACCAATGGCAGAACAGAGGGGTTTGGGTCAGGAGGGATGTCGCCATCCTGATGGGTGAGGGCCAAAGTCGAACTACGAACGAATTTTTTGTGAGGCTTGCGAGGGATTTTGCAAGCTAAAGACCTTCGTATAGCAACTTCTTTAGAGACAGAGTATTTTTGTGATTTTTTAATTGGATTATTATTATGATTTATGGGAAGCTTGGATGATATGGGAATATTGGGTGAAATAGGACTCAAGGTGGTCAACGGCTTAGGATTTCTTGTGGGAATAGAATCAAGTTGCATATCCGAATTCCGGATTCTTTCCTTAAAGGTAGGGAAATTGAAAGAAGAATTGGTAGGAGTAGATAATTTTTCCAAATTCATATCTTGTGAGGTGGAATTTCTATTTTCTTTCCCACTGCGGAAATTCGGGGTGGATTTTCTAAAATTACGATTTTCATTGGCTTTCCTTACCCCGGAAGTATCCTAACTTGCTGGGCTTTTCTCTTGCTCTGTTACTTTCTCTACTCGTCCATTTGATGCAGGTGAATGGGCCGACCTAACCTGAACTTCAACTAGCTCAGAGTCTGGTTCCTGAATGTTGTTCCCCATCTCCACCTCTTGCTCCTCTCCCAAAGCTTCAAACCTGGATCCTGAATGTCGAGATGGACTCTTCAATATCTGCACTTGTGGTTGCTTCATACAATCCACTCTGCTACTCTATTCTATACCTTTTTTCTGGCCGTGTCGTTCTCTTGCGTGTTGGCTTTTTAACGTGCATCCACGAGCCATATGCCTCATGAGGTCTGTTAGGGACTCCTGCTTCATTGAGTTCCGCACCAGCATCTCCTTTCTCCTGTGACTCCCTCTGTTCCAAGACTACTTGTCTCTCGTGTTGAACATTAGGAAACAGGGGGCAATTAGTGTCAGTGTGACCCAATTTTCCGCATTTGTAACAAATCATCCTTAAGCCTTCGTATTGAACAATCCACACTTTGCCATTTAACCTAAACTTCAAAAGCAAAGGCTTGGAAAGGTCGACTTCCACACTCATTCTGATAAATTGTCCTCTCTCTGCTAGAGCAGTTGGCTTGTCAATCCGGATAACCCGTCCAATTTTGTTTCCAATCTTCCTCAGTATGTCTTCGTGATAGTATTCCACAGAAAGTTTTGGAATTCTGACCCAAGTGGTGAGAAACCGTATTGGTTCGTCTGTTCCAATGAAATTCGGAACCCATTTTCGGATCGTGAGATAATGGTCGCCTATCATCCACGGTCCCTGTGTCAATACAAACTCATAATCTTCACGATTAGTGAATCTGGCAACATAATATGAGCAACCTACATCAGTCAAGATTAAACCTCCTTTGATTGCCCATTTCTTCTTGATCTGCCTCACCAAAGAAAAATATCCTATATTTTTATCAAACATCTTGATGATTAATGAATCTTTCCATTGCATTCTAATCATCTTCTTCTCCTCTTTGGATAGCAGAATCGTAGGACATATGGGATCGTTTGCTTGCTCCGGGTCTTCCTCATCGTCATCCGATACATCTTCATATATTGCGTTATCTGTGACGTTGAAAGCACCTTCACCATATAAGGCAAACGAAGGAGAAATTCCATTTTTGAGAGATTCTATATAGGATCTAACCGGCACAGAGTTTTGTGATGCCTGTACGGCCAGAGAATCAGGCACTACAGATACATCCATGGATTCCGATGATTGGGAAGGGGGCGTATTGGACTGTGTATGCATTTTGAATTTTTTGGTTGAGCAGGAGACGGAGTCGTCGTCAGAAGAAGGGTTTTTTTCAGAGGTCATTAGGGTTTCTTATGGAGAAACAACATTTTGGACCGGGAAATTGTCAAAAGAATAGGTATGAAGAAAGGCGCTGAATTGGGATTGTAGCATGGTGTTTTTTTACAGCTGCAAAAAAAAAAAAATCACGACCCGACCCGACCCGACCCAAACCCGATTGCACTTGTGCGTATATGAGAGAGAGTTGAAAGATTTAACCCTGATCCTGAAACGAAGTAGGGAGTAATATGCACCTCATCTTAAGGTGAGGATCGGTCCAATTGGGATCATCTGTAAAGAGAAAGAAAGAGAAGACAGAAAGATGAGAAGCTTGTTATTACCATCATGCCATTCATCATCAATTGCGTATGTTTCTACAACAAGATGTTCATTCTTCCAAACAACAACAACAATAACAACATCTGTCAACTCCATTTCCAGTATAAGACGTAGCTTACGAATCCGGCTGAGCTCTGATGAACAACTGTCAAGTAGTAATAACACTCAAGATAGAGTGACTCAAACTAGTATTGGAACAGACGATGCTTCTGTTCCTCCTCCTCCCGCCGCTGCTGCTGCTGCTGCTTCTGATTCTATTCAGAAAGACCTCAAAAAGGCACCTTCTCTATTTCTTGTCATCTTTTTCAACTTCCGACTTAATTTCGACTCATTTTGTTCTTCAAATAACTTGAGTTTAGTGTTCCTATAGTTTCAGTATTTGGTTTTCTGGCATATAATTGAATAAAGCAAAATGAGTTATTAAAACGACAAGGGGAAATGGAGGGGAACATGATTTTGCATTGTTTATGTAAATATTCATTCACATTAACGCTTTGTTGGAATACAAATTGACAACGGAAAGGGAAGGGATATGTCTGTATAATAAGTCCTTGGTTGATAAAGTGATCAACTCTCTTTTGTTTTAACATATAATCATACAAGTATGTTAAGTTGTGTTGGAAATTAACAATAGACATCTGGATTAATCATCAGGTAGTAAATAAAACGGCTGCAACCTTTGCTCCAAGGGCCTCAACCGCTTCCAAAAATCCTGCTGTCCCAGGAACTACCTTATACTCTATTTTCGAAATTCAGGGATATGTCTCTATGTTTCTGGGTGGACTTCTGTCCTTCAATCTTGTGTTTCCCTCAAATGAGCCTGATCTCTGGCGACTAATGGGAATGTGGTCCATCTGGATGTTCAGTATGTCTTTTCTTCCGTTTCTGCTCTATATATTCAATATTGTATGCTTTACTTTCTTAAGCCAGCCTGCCTTGCTTGCTTGCTTGCTTTTCTGCAGCAATTCCCTCTCTTCGTGCCCGTGACTGCTCAACCAAGGAGAAGGAAGCACTTAACTATCTCTTCCTCCTCATTCCATTACTGAATGTCATAATTCCATTCTTTTGGAAGTCTTTTGCTGTTGTTTGGTCTGCAGATACTGTTGCCTTCTTTGTTATGTATGCTTGGAAGGTACGTCTCATCTACCTCTAAATCCTAGTCGTTATCCATTTCTTTTGTTGTTTATTTTTTTAGTTTTCTGCTTTGCAGTTAGGATGGCTGGAGAAATCAGAATAAGCTCCTGTTTCTAACAGTCTCTCTAAGTTGCTGTGACTCCAAGTTTGGCTTTTGAGTTCAGAATATACCGTGGATAGATGTTCTCATGTAAGGAGAGGAAGATACTAGAAGAAGCACAAATGCCATATATAATGTACATTCATGTCTCCTGGGTTATTAATCCACACTTGTTATCTGTAATTCATGTTCATTTTGGTTACTGAAAATAGCTTTGCTGGTAGCTAGTGGCATCGTTTACCGTATTTCAACGGCCGGAGATGCAACTTAGGTCACATTGAAGTGTTATATACCTTAATTCAATGAAAGAATGTGATTGTTAATGGTAGAAACTCGACTGTTTTCTTTTTGGTATTTGCCAAGTGAGATTCTATTCTAGTCAGGATCCAGAGTGGGATTGATCCTACAAAGAGGTTAACAGATTGTTAACAGAGAAGTCAAATGCGAGACTAAGACATCACCGGCACTTTATTCAGTTGAAAAACATTCGCTCTGTTCAGAGTGGTATGGTTCTTTACATTGATCCAACCCTCCTTACCTCGCTACAAGAGGGAGCCATTGCACAACAAAAAATTTAAAACACTAACGGGCCAAGCTTTTTGTTGAAAATCAATGTTACGCGCTTACTAACCAGAAATCATATTGACCGCCCAACTTTTTGTTATGTTAAAACATATTTGCAAATGGATTCTCTTAACAAAGCGTCTTACTTGTGACGGGTACGTTTCCTCACAAGCTAAATACGGGGTAAAATGTGACCTATTTAAGGCGAAAATGTAACCATTTTACCTAAAAAGTTACCAGAACAATTTCCTAAGCTATAATAATTTGTCATTAAAATGGTCACATTTTGTCATTAAAATGGCGACATTTAGCCCGTTTTCAGCTTGTGACGAAAAGTGTCCGTCTTCAATGAGAATTGTTTTTTTTTTTTAAACATCACAAGGTAGACTATAATTTTTACTTGTTTTTATTCAGCTATAGATCAAGGGACTCCAAATGAGTTATTGAATTTTGGTAAAATTCTACTGTTTGGGTCCTATTTCGTATATTGGGCCAATGGAGAATAACTGGATCAGCTAAGGGTGATTGAGCTAGAGGTCGAGTAAATGCGCTAAAGAGGAGAAGGATTATGGGTCACGGGTAGCAGGTTAAGGGGAGTAGAATAAAAGCCTATCAGATGGACTTTGGCTACCTTGAAGAGCAAGCAAACTAAACCCTATTAGGGTTTTGTCCTATATAAAACAGAGAAAGGAGAAGGAGAGGGGTCATTCACACACAACGCCTCACGCATAACACTTGCAAATCAGCCGTCCTACAACTCCTACTCTTCTTTTATTCGTGACCTAAGTTACCTATTATTGTAGTGGAATCTTGGAAGGATTTTGTCTACTTCTCGCGGTTGTTTCCCACATCGGGTTTTCTGCATCATCAAATCTCTTGTGTCAATCTTTTATTACGTACTTTATTATTTGCATCGCAATCATACAAACACAGCTATAATCACACAATTAACGTATAAGACTACTTTAACCCTAAATTAACTAACTCGTGCATCGCAATCATACAAACGCAGCCATAATCACACAATTAACGTATAAGACTACTTTAACCCTAAATTAACTAACTCGGTAAAAAAAACACCAAAACAGTTTGGCTTCCACCGTGAGGCATAATGCTCATCATCGTTAATCTTTTCACAAGCAAAGATACGCCATGTCAAGAAACATGTAAAACATCACACCAAGATCTGAGGGAAGCCAGTCGCCACAGATATCATCAGGTTCTCCACCAATAACAGGAGTTGTAATACCTCGAATATTTTTGTTAAATGCATAATTATTTGTCATTATTTTAAAAAAAATATATTATGTTATTTTATTTTTATCTTTTTAGATTGGACTTTATGTCATAGTTGGTCTTTCGAGGTATAAGTTACCAAAGAC
Source organism: Silene latifolia (assembly GCF_048544455.1). Taxonomy (NCBI): domain Eukaryota; kingdom Viridiplantae; phylum Streptophyta; class Magnoliopsida; order Caryophyllales; family Caryophyllaceae; genus Silene; species Silene latifolia. Next base: position 85,781,544 of record NC_133528.1, read on the forward strand.
TAAAAACTCTAGACCCTTATTCGAATTTGATGTATCCTTTTCTAATGTGTATTCTTAGCCACTAACTTCTTACGGTCCAATAGAATTATAGAGTCAATTCCTGATAAACACTTATGAATATTGAATGGCAAAATATTGTTATTGATTATGAAAAGAATTGTGTCTGATACAAAGGATGTTAATACTATATATACAAAAGGAATGGAAACAAATATACAATTATTTACGGCAAAGATTATGGCAAAGAATATGGGTGATATCTTCCTTCCTGATTTGGTGAAAGGTAACGTTGGAGGCAACGGCTCTTTGAGCAATGAGGCCGTTGATTCTGCTAACACCCTCCCTCAAGTTGGTGCGTGTAGAGAGGAAACGCCCAACTTGGAAAGGAGCTCTTCAATGGAGGTACGCCCAAGTGCTTTTGTAAAGATATCGGCGATTTGAGTGCGAGTATGGACGTAACTTGGACTGATTGTGCCTTTCAAAATTTCATCCCGAACGAAGTGACAGTCTATTTCGATATGTTTGGTTCGTTCATGAAAGACGGGATTTTTCGTGATGTGGAGCGCGGATTGATTGTCGCACAATAGCTTGATAGGTTGGTTGTGTTGAATACCAAGGAAACCGAGCAACCCTTTAAGCCACTTGAGCTCACACGTAGTGAAAACCATAGCGCGATATTCAGCTTCGGTATACGATAGAGCAACCGTATGTTGTTTCTTAGTTTTCCAAGAAATAGGAGAGGAGCCCAAGAAAACCATGTAAGCACTTAATGAGCGTCGGGATGTAGGACATCTAGCATAGGACGCGTCACAGTAGGCGTGAAGACATAACTTACTGTCAGACCGAAGTAAAAGACCTTTCCCAGGCGCATTTTTTATATAGCGGACAACATTGAGTGCTGCCTGCCAATGTTCGGTCGTCGGAGCGTGCATGAATTGTGCTAAAATATGGACTGAATATAAAAGTTCGGGATGTGTAATGGTGAGATAGACCAATCGTCCTACGAGCCGTTGGTAAGGTTGTGGATCATGCATAGGAGCCGCTTTAGACAAACCGAGCCTGTGATTCGGCTCCATAGGAATAGAACTGGGCTTTGAGCCAAGTAAACCGGATTCGGATAATATGTCAAGGGCGTACTTGCGCTGGGAGACAAAAATGCCGGATGGATGACGTGCAATTTCGAGCCCGAGAAAATATTTGAGGGGGTCCAAGTCTTTCATATGGAAACATTTGTTAAGGTAGAGCTTGAAATTATTGATCATAGAAGTATTATTTCCGCATATAACAAGATCGTCAACGTAGATAAGGACGTGTACCTCCATATTGGCTTTGGTGATAGAGAATAAAGAGTGATCATATGGACATTGTTGAAAACCGTATTGAGTGAGAGCGGAAGCGAGTTTAGCGTACCAGCATCGAGGGGCTTGTCGGAGCCCATATAAAGACTTGCGGAGCCGACAAACTCTGTTATCATTGGACGAAAGAAAACCAGGAGGAGGTTTCATATACACTTCCTCATTGAGATCGCCATGAAGGAAGGCATTGTGGACATCCATTTGATGGATGGCCCAATTCTTTGCGGCGACAATGGCTAATAAGGTCCGAACTGTCACCATTTTGATAGTAGGTGCGAAAGTTTCGTTGTAGTCAATGCCTTCGACCTGTCGATTACCCATTACAACTAGACGGGCTTTATATCGGTCGATGGACCCATCCGAATTGTACTTGATTTTATAAACCCACTTGGAGCCTATGGCCTTTTTATTGGGAGGTAGAGGCTCGAGTGTCCAAGTATGATTCCGTTCGAGAGCTTCAACTTCCATTTTCATAGCGTCGCGCCATTCGGGAACCTGCACTACATCTTTATAAAAACTAGGCTCGTGGTGTTTAGTCACGGCCGACAGGAAAACACGGTGTTTAGGAGTAAATTTAGAGTAATCTATATAGTGAGAGAGAGGATACCGTGTACCTGAAGATTGTGCTGGTGTAGTGAGCAAATTTGTCGAGGGACGTAGAGGTTGTAAAACATAACCGTCAAGGTTTGAGTTCGGTATCTTAAGACGGTGGCCACGGCCCAATTTGGCAGGGACATGGTCCATAGATGGAATTGGGTTACGGGTGGGAGTAATGGATGTCGAGGGAGATGAGTAGGGTTGCTCATGATTGGGTGACGTCGGAGGCTCGGGTGAGTTGTTTTGGTCAGTAGAAGACGTGAGTGGCTCGTGGGGGTAGGGTTTGAGGGAACAGTATGGGTGGGTGTATTGATAAGAACAACTTTTTCAAGGGGGTTAGAAGTGTCTTGTGTAAGAAGAGAAAAATCGGTTTCGGAATCACGAATATTAATTGTTTGGTATGGAAAATTATTTTCAATAAAAATAACATCGCGAGAGACAAAATATGATCCCGTGTCCGAATCATAAAGTTTCCAACCCTTTTTCCCAAATGGATACCCGATAAAAATACATTTACGACTACGAGAGTCAAATTTATTTCGGGTTCGGTTTTTAGCATATGCAAGGCAGCCAAAGACTCGAATGGCGGTCATGGGTGGGGGAGGGGGGGGGGGGGGGTTTGAAAAAGCATCTCATACGGAGTTTTTCCTTTGAGAAGTTTTGATGGGGTGCGATTAATTAAGTGAACCGCCCCTAAAACACACTCACCCCAAAATAAAATTGGGAGACTTGCCTGAAAAAGAAGGGCACGAGCGACGTTTAAAATGTGACGATGTTTTCGCTCGACCCGCCCGTTCTGTTGTGGGGTATCAACGTTTGAAGTTTGAAAAATAATCCCATTTGTTCGAAAAAAAGGAATGAGAGGTTCAAATTCGGTCCCGTTGTCACTACGTAAAATTTTTATATGTTTGTTAAATTGACGTGTGACCATAGCAAAGAAGTTTAGCAAATTTTGTTTAGCATCACTCTTATTTCGCAAAAGATAAACCCAAGTCGAGCGAGAATAATCGTCGACTATTGTTAAAAAATAGCGCGATCCACAGGATCCGTTTGCATCGTACGGGCCCCATAAATCACAATGGACCAAATCAAATGTCGAAATAGCAGTAGAATTACTCAACGGAAATGGCGTTCGAGTCTGTTTTGCTCTAATGCAAATATCACAAGAATTATTGTTTAAAGAGTGCAAATTAGTTTTGGAAACAAAATCAAAATAACGTAAAACAGAGGGGGATGGGTGTCCAAGTCTGCGATGCCAAAGGTCGGAATTTTCGGCGGATTTTACCGTATGGACCGTGGCCTTCCCGTCATGGAGACCTTGAAGATAATAAAGTCCCTCGCGTTGCTCACCCGCACCAATCACTCTCTTCGAGGAACGGTCCTGTATGAGGCACAAATTATGAGAAAATTGGATTGTAAGAGAGGTGTCGAGAAGCAAGCTAGAGACGGAAAGTAAATTACATTGCAAATTTTCAGCATAAAGTACGTTACGTAAAATTAGACGAGAAGAAAAACAAATATCGCCACTTTTAGTAGCAATAGTGAGATCACCGTTAGGCAATCCAACCGATAACGGAGAAATGGTACGAATATTGGAAAATTGAGATAGAGAACCTGACAAATGGTGTGACGCTCCTGTGTCAATAATCCAAGGAAAATGAGAAATATTACCATGAAGAGTGTCGGATGCAGGAGCGGATTGATGAGCACGCCATAGTTTCGTTATCTCATCCAATTGTTGTGGGCTCATGGAATTGAAGTCCAATCTGTCCATGGTTGATAGAGGCGGACCAGAGGAGGACCCACCAGTGCTGCCAACAGTGGTTTGGCCGGAATTTCCTGCCGCCATGTGTGCTCGTGGAGGATGACCTCCTGCCTTCCCCTGTTTTCGAAGACGATCCCAAGTAGCACGACCTTGTACATCCGGTACAAAAGTGGCCTTGCTTAAATCTGTGGCATGGGGGTCGACAAAGATACGGTCGCGGGGACGCTCTCCCCACCAGTCCGGGAATTCACCCGTGACCTGGTAACATCTTTGAAAATGGTGACCAGGTCGATTACAAGCAAGACAAAAAGTACGGTTCGAATTATTGGATGAACCAGAGGAAGGTCGTGGATGGGTTTGAGAATCACGACCCCTCCCTGAAACGACAGGAGCATTAGTAATACGGGCAGCAAATGCCATTGTGTCGGGTGCGGTATCGGATTTGGGTTGAGATAAGTTTCTCACACCTTCATCCTGTAGAAGTCTGTTATAAACAACATCTAATTGGGGAAGAGGAGTAATACCAATTATTTGAGATCGGGCATTAGAAAAACGAGAATCAAGACCCATTAAAAAATCGCGTACCTGCCTTTTTTCTCGCCGGGAAGTAATCAGATTCAGCCAGTCACAAGAACACGGGTTGCACGAACACTTGGGAAGCGAATCATGCTCTATTATTGCGTCCCAGATTGTCGCCATCCTCCCGTAGTAATCCATTAAACTTTCTGTCGGGCCCTGTCGACAGGCCAGCAATTCCGCCTGAAGTTGATACACTCGAGTTTCATTGGTTTGGCAGAACCTATTCTTGATGTCCTCCCATACCTGTTTGGCCTCTGGTCGAAGCGAAATCTGCTTGCGTACCGAGGGTGCAATCGTATTAAAGATCCATAAAGTGACTAGAGCATTTGTGGATTCCCAATTTTGGTAGGAATCGGCTGTAGCAGACGGTTTCTTGATGGCACCGTTGATATAGCCAAGTTTACCTTTAGCCATTAGAGCGAGGTAAAACGATCTTGACCAATCATCATAGTTATTACCATTAAAAGTGACGGTAGAAATTGAATGACCCGGATTTTCGATGTGAACAACCGAATATGAGGGATTGGATGGATTGGGTGGATTAACGACTTCTGAATTAGTCATAACGAATTGGCTGGTTGCTGTAAAAAATGAATGACAGGGAAAGAAAATTGGATTGGAAAATAAGTAAACCTAATCTCCTGATACCATGATAAACACTTATGAATATTGAATGGCAAAATATTGTTATTGATTATGAAAAGAATTGTGTCTGATACAAAGGATGTTAATACTATATATACAAAAGGAATGGAAACAAATATGCAATTATTTACGGCAAAGATTATGGCAAAGAATATGGGTGATATCTTCCTTCCTGATTTGGTGAAAGGTAACGTTGGAGGCAACGGCTCTTTGAGCAATGAGGCCGTTGATTCTGCTAACAATTCCCTTATAATCTACCCACAAAAATCCTTTTGGGGGATTATTCATTCTCCCTCAAATTGTTCTAGCGGCAGACCCGATTCATTCCACCTCCAATTATTTGGATTTTCTTTATGCTTACCCCTATCAACTTTATTGAATCATACATGATCACCATGATCTACACCATGTTGCAGTAAGAGCTCATCGCCACCGTTCTCTGCCCTTGTTGCCAGATGAAGTCCGCAAGATTGAGTTTGTGTTATCGTGTCTTAGCTACCAATCCGTTGGTCAGTCCTTTGGCGTCTTGCCTTTGTGAAGTCGAATTAGTTGCCTCTGACCCATCATTATTATTTATTGGTTGACGGAGGCACCTGTGAGTAAATAAAGGTAACACTATTCTACCGATCCTAACAATAATATTATTGTTCGGGGTTGTTTGTATTATTACATATGTGTTAATCGTTCGAGTATATGTGAAAAAGCAATTATTTTGTTTTATATTATTAATAACATACTTGGTAAGTTAGGAGGAGTGACTTGTTTTATGTTGGTTGGCAACAATTTGTGAGTTTGGTTTATAATTGGGGTCTTGTATGGTTTGAGAGTTTGGTTTTATATGGAGGATAGCCTATGTCAATTATAGAGCGGTGTTCGTCGAAATTTAGTGTCAATTTGTATATACAATCGTTCTTCTGGTTGTCAATGGGAATTATATACAAGAGCAATTATTGGAAACATTAAGAGGACTAGGTAAATTAACTACGAATGGTGGAGTATTTGTATTTGGAGTTATCATTAGAGTATTGTGAATTGAATTGTTATAGTTATTGACTTTTGAGCTAAGCCTTTATTATTCCAATTTATATTTGGCTGGATTTGTATTGTATTATAATTGTCGTTCCTTTTGAACTCGAATTCTATGTGAGTAGCTCGCAGTCTAGTGTTGAGTACAGATCATTATTGGACCTTTGATGATATTGATATCATTAATACTATTGTTCGAGGTTGTGTGTATATGAGTTATTTATTAATTGTTTTATCTACTAAAGTGACTCCATGGTGGATTGCGACAATTTCTATTGTAGTACAAGTAGTATATTTTCTGATGTTTAATAAATTACTTTTTGTAAGATGGGTTTCTAGTTATTAAAGAGTTTGGATAGCTTTTGAAAGAGAGTTTTGCTTATGATGGTAGAATTATATTCATTATCGGATTGTAGTTGAATAATATGAGGTTTAGTTGATGGTGATATAATTATATGTTATAAGTTTTTATTTGGAATGTTGATTGCAAAGTATTCGCAGGATGGTTCTCATATACGTATTATATGGGAATCACCTTGGCAATCCTTTATTTCTTCTATAGTATCATCCAAGTAAAATAAGTAAGTACCCGCAATATTGCAACCTAGCTTTGTTTCGGAAATTTTACAATTTATTTATTGTATCCTCAAAAATTCAAAGGCGTAAGATTAGAGGATTACAGTTTGGCTCATAACCCGCAGTGGCGAGCCGGGCATATAAAAATGCCGAGGATTATTGTTTGGCTCATAACCCGCAGTGGCGAGCCGGGCATATAAAAATGCCGAGGATTATAGTTTGGCTCATAACCCGCAGGGGCGAGCAGGGCATATAAAAATGCGGACGATTATAGTTTGGCTCATAACCCGCAGTGGCGAGCTGGGCATACAAAAATGCCGAGGATTATAGTTGTATGAGGTAGAGTGAATCCTACCTCAGCCTAGTTCATTTGTTTTATCATTGGAAATACTAAACTAAAGAATTCTCATTTTCCTTTCCTTTAGTTCTAATATTTAAATTGTCATGAGGTAGTGTGTGTTACTCAGCTCGTGTTTGTCCCATTTTGGAAACCCGGTCATGGTGACTGTTTATTTTGAAGTGACTTCCGCTACTGCTCAAAAGAGATTTTCAAATCGAGCTTTTGATTATAGCCTTAGTAAAAGTTTTATTTCATTTTGTATAAAAAGCACTTTGTAAAGAGACTTTGTATAATGATTAGAATATCCCTAAATTTTGGCATCTTTTTTTATAATGTAAAGTAATTTTTAATTTAGATGGAAATCAGGGGTGTTACAGGAGTGCAGACCTCAGCATTAGGACCTTCGCTGAAAACCAATCTCCCAACCAAGAACAGAGAGGGAAACATGATCTGTTCAGCAGAAGCAAGATACTCGCTCGACAAGCCATGTCAGACACCATATTCCTCCACCACCTAAGCCAACCCAAGTTATAATCAATGGGATGGATAATCTCCAGAAGACGATTGATAGCACGAGGGAAGAGAACAGAAAGGCAAAGGTTAAGGCAGTAGAGGATAACCGAGCACTCCGGGCACAGATAGACGCCATGCAACAACAAAGAGCTACTCCAACCCTGGTGGCAGTCAGGAGCCAGATCCTAGCAGCAAGCCGTTGAGACGAGGCGTCAGGGAGCGAGCACGCTCATTCCCCTGAGTTGGTTACCAGGTGGTTAGATATTACAGGGACACCACCGGAAGGAGGGATAATGTAACACCCCCTTCTTATCCGGCCAAGGTAATTGGGAGATGTTACCATCTCGGTTTCCCGAGGTAGTGAATTCGGAATTACAATTACGAAACTTTTTTAAATAAATAACAAGTTAGTGATTACATAAACGTTAACAAATGAATAAATGAAATACAACTCGTCTATGACTATATCATCCATGCTACACTACTCGACTCCGAGTCCAAGGCGCGACCAAATCCCGATCACGTCAACAAGTTTAGTTGATTACATATCCATGATTGAATAAATAAAAGAAAGTACAACTCATGACAACTATACTCTTCTAGCCAACTATACTAGACTCGGATGTCATCAAGGCTCGTCCCGTCTCCCACATGCTATCAAGATAACCTGTACTCAACCTGCTCCCCATATGATCGGAAATATCATATGGATAGACACAGGCCATCCCGGAAATAGGTGACAGTTACACAGACACACAAACGTCAGTTTCAATAAATAAAGTGTGACACGACAGAAGTGTGTGAATATGCAACGTGACTATGATATAAATGACATTAGGGCTGAGCAGAAAATCCGATTATCCGATTCGATTCGCTATCCGCTCCGCATTCAACCCGAAATTATGAATATCCGATCCGATAATGGGTTTCGGATCGGATACCTGAACCGAAAATTTCGGATATCGGATCGGATACGGATATTATCTTCAAAAATTTCGGATACCCGATATCCGATATTTTTCGGATCGGATTTCGGATACCCGATCCAAACTCATTACCTGATCCGAAACACAGAGTTAACTAAATTTTTTAAAAACTAGATCGAACTGTATTTAAAAAAAAAACATATAAATCCATCATTTATAAACCAAAAACCCTAAAACATTTCAGTTCTCCCTTCCTCGCCTCCCTCCTCTGAAAATCTGAAAATCACTCCCACAAAACTCTTTTTTTTTTTTTGGTGAAAATGTAAGCCATTATATTAAACAAACCATCAACATTTTACAACATTCCTCAAGACTAGGCTAAACTCCTAATCAAACTAGAATGTTTATCTTGCACATGCTTACTAACAATATTACGAATACGAAGACAAATCTCTTTCCTAATGCATTTAACTAGACCCCCAGGATGAACAAGGCAACCATCATGTAAACAGCGATTTCTTGCCTCCCAAATATGATACATCAATCCGCAGATGGCCGCACCAACAATCTTCTTGAATAACAACGACCTGAATCTCCGAGTACTCCACCACCTAGCAGTATTCTGACACGGGATATCCACCCCCAACCAAGCTGAGACCAACTGCACACACCTGATACTATACTCACAATCAAAAAACAAATGAGTGTGGGACTCATTTACCAGATCACACAGAAGACAAGCAGGAGGTACAGGGAGAGCTCTTCTAATTAGCCTGTCACGAGTCAGCAGCCTGCATTGCAGACCAAGCCAGGCTATAAACTGATGCTTACGCAAAGCAATCCTCGTCCAAACCAGATGATGCCAAGTAACCTCATTCACCTCAGGTAGAAGCCAGTTATACCCGTCCTGCACAGAGTATTGTTTGCCCTGACTGATCCACCCATCATCACAATACCCTACTTTCATCCTATCCTTAACCCTGCACAACCATTTCCAAGCCCAGCTAGCAGAAAGAGGAGGTTTATACAGACGCCAGTCTTGCCCTTTCATATAAATTGCATTAATCCACTTAACCCAGAGGTGATCCTTTTTAGAGGCAATCCACCAGATATACTTCCCAATGGCTGCAATATTCCACAATTGAGAATTGAGAAGACCCAAACCACCATTCTTTTTTGGCAAACACACTTTCTCCCATGCCACAAAGGGAGCTTTATCATAGTGCTCAGTGCCTTGCCAAAGAAAATTCCTGCACACTGCATCAATGTTTTTAAGGACAGTTTTGGGGAGCACAAAAATCCTGGCCCAGTAGTTATGTAACTGAGACAAGACAGATTGAACTAACACTAGTCTACCCCCATAGGAGAGTTTCCTAGCACCCAAAGCTCTGATTCTCCCAACAATCTTCTCAACCAAAATAGCACAATCCAAAACTGAAAGTTTCTTAGAAGTTATAGGCACTCCCAAGTATCTAAACGGTAGTCTGGCTATGCTCATTCCAGTGATGTCCAATATAGCAGCTTTGGTAGAATCATCCACCCCATTCATGTAAATATTAGATTTGTTGACATTCATTTGAAGACCTGTAGCTTTGGAGAACTGAGCAAATGCTTCAAGGAGAATTGAGACAGAATGTTTACTCCCATGGCAGAAAAGGAGCAAGTCATCCGCAAAACAAAGATGAGTCAGCTTGATCCTCCCACACAGAGAGTGAAATTTAAACCCCGGCCTCTCTTGAGCAACAACAAGGAGTCTGCTTAAATACTCCATACACAAAGTGAAAAGCAAAGGCGACATGGGATCCCCTTGCCTTAAGCCTCTCTTACCTTTAAAGTAGCCAAAAGTATCTCCATTAAGGGCAATGGAAAATGAAGTGGTAGTAACACACTCCATCACCCATTCAATAAATCTGGCAGGGAAGCCCAAAGCAAGCATCATGCCCCTTACAAACTCCCATTCCACACTATCGTACGCTTTTTGCAAATCAATCTTCATCATAACCCTAGGGGAGCACGTCTTCCTACCATACAATTTAACCAAATCTTGACATATTAAGATATTTTCAACAATATCTCTCCCCTTCACAAACGCACTTTGATTACTACTCACAATATCAGGTAGAACACAACTCAACCTATTACACAGAAGCTTAGTAATGCATTTATACACCACATTGCAGCACGCAATTGGTCGAAATTGAGTAACCACAGTGGGCATCTCCACCTTAGGAATAAGTGTCAAAATAGTGTGATTCACCTGCTTCAATAATTTCCCATGAGCAAAAAAATCCATCACAGCTCTAGTAAAAGATCCCCAAAGTCACCTCCCGGGGAATCTTTAAAGAACTTGCTTTGGAGAAGCCATCGGGACCAGCAGCTTTAGTTCCAGGAATGGACATCATTGCAGCTTTAACTTCATCGGGAGGACAGGCTTGAGCAGAATAGACAAATGAGCATCCCGCACAACCCCCCTTTGAATCACTTGAGCATCAACCTGTATCACCTCATGAGCAGACCCCAACAAATCTTTATAATACTGTTCAAATGCTCTATTAATAGCATCAGGCTCATCATGAAGAACATTCAAATTATCAATAATCTGGAACACTTTGTTAACAGCTCGTCTTCGTTTAATTGCTGCATGAAAAAATGCAGTATTATCATCCCCTTCCTCTATCCACTGCATATTAGCCTTTTGACTTAAAATCGTTGTTTTGCTTTAAGCGGTTTAGCCACCTCCTTAGCAGATCACTCTCTCATTTTCACACAAAGATATTATCCAAAGGATTCTTGTGCAACTCCTCTTGCATACATAAAAGTGCCTTCGAGCAACATTATAGGTATGTTCAATGTTCGAAACCCAACCTTATTCAACTCCTTCAGTGGATACTTTAGCATTTTCAATTTAGTAACCAACTGGAACATAGGTGTCCCCTGAATCCCCACACTCCAAGTCTGATCAACTACCTCCTTGAATTGCTCATCCAATGACCACATATTAAAATATTTAAATGGTCTAGGCTTCTTCCTTACCGCTCCATCGACTAATGATACGGGGGAATGATCATAAAGCCCCTCGGCAAGAAATTAGCCAAACTATCAAAGATACTCCAAATACCATTCATCATTCCCCATAACCCTATCAATCCTGCTAAACACCCTAGAGCCCACCTCTTGCTTATTATTCCAAGTAAAGAAAGCTCCAATGGTTTTCAGAGTGTGAAGGCCACAGGAATGACTAGTCTCCTGAAACTTTTTAATCTCAGCCCAGCTAATATCAGAACCAATCCTCTCATCTGGGAACATCACATTGTTAAAGTCACCCATGACAATCCAAGGCTTAGGACCCCTCTGAGCATGTCTCAGCAAAGCTGCCCATAATGCCCCTCTCTCCACCAACTTATTAAAACCATACACAAGAGTGGCATTAAACTTACCACCTCTAACATTATCCGAACTTCAAACAAATATGGTTTGAGAAGTAGTCTCAACCACATTCACGAAACAGATTGGGATTCCACAATAGCCAAATTCTACCTCCTCTATGACTAGAATTATTAGTGCAAATAGACCAATCCTTACAGATATTATTATGAACTTTATTCCAATTACTACACTTAACCCTCGTCTCAAGAAGACCAAACAACCCAATATTATTCTGATAGAGGAACCACTTAATGTCCTTTTGTTTTATTAGGCTGTTTAATCCCCTTACATTCCAAAATCCCAAATTAACCATTATCCATAGTAGTGGGCACAGTCCCCTTCCCATCCAATTTTCTCAGAGACACCTGTATAGCAGAATTTAAGGCATCCATAAACGTAAAACCAGGTCCCCTAGAAGTACTAGGCTCATCCGGACCAGTCCTAGCAATCCTAGATAAGATTCTAGCTGGAGTAGGGAAAGTAGCCTTCCTCACCTGAGGCATGACAGGAGTAATAACAGGGCTCAGAACAGGTACCTTGACAGGCGTCTTCCCTTTATCCTTGCCACCCCCAGGTGGTCTAGCAACTTGAGCAGGCATAGCAGGTTGGGGCATGACAGGCTTCTTGGCCACCGGTTTCTGAGCCACAGGCTTCCACACCTTCCTCGGAATATCCTTCCTCAGAGCACCTTTACACTGCTCCTGAGAGTGACCTATCCCATTACATTTACCACAAGAGATAGGGAGCCATTCATACTCCACCTTGACACTCTGATCCTTCCCATATTCATCCACAAATTCAAGGATTTTAGGAAACTCCTGGTCCATCTCCACCTCAACGAGCAGACGGGGAAAACTCAGAAAATTCCGATTAACCGTGTTTTCATCACATTTGATCACCTTACCCACACCACTTCCAATCTTCCTCAAACTATCCATACCCCAGTATTTAATATCCAAACCCTGGAGTTTGACCCAGATAGGAAGAACCTTCACATTCTCCTTCACCAAACAAGCATCAGCCCTCCATTCATTAACAATAACAGGTTTACTGTCAAACATCAAAGGCCCATAAGAAAGAGCTTGCTGCTGGTGTTCCTTAGTCTTAAATCGAACAATAAAAATTCCATTCATCATAAACGAGATTTTGTCAATTGAAAAGCCACTCCAAACACGTTTAATAAAACCACTAACCACCGTCCAAGGCGGACGTGCACCAAGAATATAGCAATAAACAGCCGTCGACCAAAAATCAATCTCACCTGATACATCCTCCACCGTAATCTGAGGTTTCCGTGAGGTTGATTGAGGTTGAGCAACTGTTTCCCCATCTTTCCCAGTATTCCTATCCTCAGAACGATTTTCCTCCTCATGATCAGATACGTCGTGACATGATTGTAGATCAGTAATCGCCGATGAAATAATCGTATTTTTGTGTTTTTGAGAATTAAATTTAGGATTATTATTATGTTTTTTAGGACGAGCCATTGCTACGTAACCCTAGAAAAACCGAATTACAGGGAGCTTTCTCTCTCTATAATCTCTCTCATCGCGATTGAAATTACAAAACTCATCTCCTACCTGATGACGCTTCCTCCGACGACATAAATCACCGCCACAAAAATCATCTCCTTCCTGATTGCGCCTTGCCTCGACTATCTTTGATTCGACAACAATGATGGTCGACGACAACGCAACAACTACATCTGAAGGCAGGTACAGTTCAGATCTCACATTTTGATACGATTTGTTTGTTCTTTGTTCATTAATTTCATTTATTTGATAATCCTAATTGTATAAATGGTGAACAAGCAAAGTTTTGGGGTTTTAATTTCTAAATCTCACATTTTGATGCGAGAATTAGGGTTATCAAATAAAGCATGATTTGTGGTGGTCATGATTTGTGTGCTTTGTATGTTGGGAATGTATAATCTTTCAATTATGGGTTTTGGAGCTTGTATATACTTCTAGTTTGTGGAATTGGGCTTAGATGCTTGAAATTGTATTATTTCATTGTCTAAAGGTTGTTTTATTAATCGTATCATCTTGGTCGGGAATCGGGATGAATGTCCTAAGTCTCTCATAAGCTCATCTTGGTCGAGATATGAGCCGTCCCAATTGCAACCCTTCATTCCTTCGACTTCTATCCGGACTTGTAATCATCCATATCTCCCGTATTTCGTGTCCGTTTTTGTGTCATGATACTAAAAACATTTTTAAAGTTCTTGCCACAAATATTTGAACTTATTTTTTTCAACTCTATTCTACATAACACAAATTCTCAATTTAGACGGCCTATTCTCTCTAAGGTGAGACCTACTGTCTGAGGAGTAGTTCAATATAACCGAAAGTAAACTTTTTGTTGGCTGGTTCCATTACCTAACACAGTATACTGATATGGAATACTATGTAGCACATATATATGGAATCATTAGATGAATACCGAGTGATAAACTAGCTTACATATGAAGCTTTCAAATATCTGTCGTGTCTTTTTGTCTTCCAAAATTATGCTGATATGCTTTTTTTTTTGTTCTAATACTATTGCCTTCTCTTCTTGCAAGGTTATATGGCAACTTCTTCAAGTACTGCTAGTGTAGACGTTTCAAATGATGGTTTTCTACCCTTAATTAACGAGGTGGAGGTGGATGAGACTGAAGTTCAGGCTAATGTAGCAAGGGAAAAGGGTAAAAAAAGGGCTAGCTCAAGTATGTCCAATGACTCTACTGATGAAAGACCGACTAAGAAAGGTAAAGAACGTTCTTGGGTTTTGCCGCATTTCACTAAGTTTAAGATAGGTGACGCTCAAAGATCTCAATGTCGTTACTGCCCTACACATGTAAGTGGTGGATCTAATAATGTTACTACGACAATGGCCAATCATGTAACACCCCGTATTTTTACCACTCTTTTATAATTTCTATTCAATTTACGTTATATTTTGTTGGATTACTTTGTTTTTCCAAAATTTCTTTGCCTTTCGCAAGATGGATAGATATGGACATTTTTGTTTTTCCAAAATTACTTTGTTTTAAAACTCCTCTTTAAAAATTTCATTCTATTTTTAATCGATTTCATTTTTAAGCCCAACTTAAGACGGATGAAATTCTTCTGTTAATTATCCTGGTTAGTTGTTCCTTCATGCGATTCGAAGGGAAGAGCAAGCAGTTTATCAGAAAAAGAGTTGGACAAGAAGCTAGCCGATTGAGCCAGGATTCGCAAGGCACTCTATATTTCTAACCTGACATTAGTAGGACTATTATGCGCCGAACTATTTTCAAAAATAATATTTTCATATTTAAATGTAGTGTCAAAGATATTAAAATATAATTTGTAGATATTATTTTTCACAACTTTGAAAATACGTAGTTAAAGTAAGTTGTTTATAATACGTTAATAAAATGCGAGTCCAATTTGGATACTACGTACGTAAAACTTATTTAGTTATTATATTTACATTTCCTAAACTATTCAAATCTCTCATTTTATAATAACTTTGGACTCATTTGACATCGTGACAGTCTGTCATCTTCAAATATTAAATATAATAATTTCGTGTTACTAATACGTCATTATCATTATATTAATACGCGATTATTATTGATTCGTGACTACACTTAGCTACTTAGTTAGTCGAGTCTTGTTTGTTCAATTACACCATTACTATTATAAGAGTTGTTCCAACTTTTGAACTTTATTTTCATAGCTTCATTTTCAAAAATATAATTATCGTGACCTATTTATAAAATTTGAAGAAAACTAATAACATAAAACCGAGACAATTATAAGACAAAAAGCAAACTCGAAGTAAACCCAAATTGGGCCTTCATTACACGTCCGCGGTCCGTCCCATAGTACCTGTGACTCTGTGAGCCACCTAATTTATAAGACTTCTCAATCTCATGTACATCTTTAAACCCCACATTTTCCATTAACCCCTCATTTATGCACATCACCTCTTCATTTACCCTAATTTCCAATTGAAAAAAGCTCTTCATCTATTCAATCAATCAATATCAATATATATATATATATATAAAAGAGGCTTTTTTCAGGCAATTCTAGAGACTCCAACTTTATAAAATTACCTAATTAATTTTTATTTAAAATAATATTATGTATAATTATCCCAATATTTATGCAAATTCTATCTACATACGGTTTTATTAATTTTTATTTAAAATTCTATCTAATATTTGTGCAAATTCTATCTAATAGAGTTTTATAAGTTATGTACCAATGGAAAATCATAAACTTATATGGCTATATATAATTATATACCATCAAAAGATGGAATTCATATTTGCAAACAAAAGAATCAAATCACTAATAACCTTCTTTTCTTGAATCTCTAGAAGCCTTTTCAGGACAATAATAGGGAGTTGATTCTCAAGCTTGATCATGTCCCTTGCAATCACATGTGTTATAGTACTTTTGGAGAAGACGGGATCATCGAAAGTGTATTTGAGATGCATCAATCCAAACTTGTGGACTCTATGGAACTCCAACATGAAGCAGCCATCAAGAACTAACATCTCCACAAACGCGTTGCTGTCCATTTCAATCGGCTCTTGATAACAGCCGCGCACCTCAGCTTCGAGTTTCTTCATTTCTTCAAGGTATTCATCAACTTGTTGTTTCTCGCGTTCCAACATTTTTTTAAGACAACGTCACTTGTGCTTCTCCATCTCTGCAAGGTCAAATCCGCCACGATAGTAAGGCCCAAAAGAGATAATCTCGGGTACGTATGGCGTTTGATCATTACCATCACATACATGTTCTTTCAACCATACGGGAACCTTGTATATGCACGTCTTTATGTTACTGCTAGGCGTTACTTCTTCATGTAGTTTGGTTTTAATGGAGATCACCCAATCGTTATTGTTAATTAGTGCCATTGTTTCATTGGTTTCTAAAGTTTTTTTTCGTAGCCATTAAATCCAGAACAAAACAGGATATATGGAGTTATTCCTGAGATGAATATCCTACGCAAGTAGCAAAGTAGACATTTTCTTATAGTCTCCCCATTCACATTTGCTGTATAATTTGTCTTTTTATATTGTTGATATAATTCCTATGTATACTCGAGTAGCAAAATACATAGTAGATGCCTCATAATGTACAAAGAAGTGCTCATGAACAATCGACAATCAATCTTTATGAAATTTGGAGACTAATATTTTTTGAAAGAGTTATGTAGAAGTTAGGCTCTCTAATAGTTACTTTGAAATTTCCTTTTATAGGCGTCTTAAGCCTTTTCTTCACGTTTTTCGTTTTTAGTTTGTAGGAACTACTAATTATACTCGTGAACAAGTTACTCTATTTATGGAATAGCTGCGGGTAATAAGGTTTAGTCATTGACATTAAAGCAAACGCAAATTCTTATTTCAGACGGGTTGTTTTCCCGTCTGAATTAAGACCGACAAAATGTTGCCATTTTTTAAGAGAATGTAAACATAGCTATATAAGTAACCACGGAATATACCAAGTATTTATTTTACGAATTCCTAAACATTTATCACAATTATAAAAATATTGATTTTGTTTTGTTATAAAAATATTTCATTTTTCAACCTACAATTTTATACGGAAGAGCACAAATTCTCAGGAAAGATGGTCTCTCATTAATCTCGATAAAAGACCTCTCTCATAAAAGAAATTATCATTTTATTATCATTTTTTTTAACTTAATTTACAAATTACTAAATTATATTCCATTAAAAAATTTATCTATAAATTTGAAAAGTGAAAACTTAAAGAATAAAACTTTAAAATAATTTGTAATTATCCTCTTATTCTAACAAATTGTAATTCCTATTCCTAGAATAGTTACGTAAACGTACTTCTTAATCTTATATAAAATTAATAAGATAATTTTTTTGAAAAGAAAGAAACTTTATTGAAAGGTGTTCAAATTAGTAAGATAGGAAGATTTATACGGAGTACCTTATTTGAGTAATTGAAATACAACTTTTACGTATAACAAATGATATTAAAAGGTCTAAACAATTAGAGGAAGGATAGATTTGAAACCCGTGCAACGCACGGGCACAAAATCTAGTATACAAAACAAGAAGCTATTATTCTCTTTACCCAGTTGTTTCAAGTAGCTAAATAAAAAAAAATAATAATAAGAAGAACAATAAGAATAAAAAGAACCCAACTTTCTTGGTTCATCTCATCCAAACGGAATGTTGGCCTAAATCGTTCATGGAATAACTTCATCAATATCTCTAAATCTTATCTTATTTTCGTCATTATTAAAGGTATGAATACTACTCTTTTATAGAAAATCAATATTTAAGATTTTTAAGATTGTTGTTTAAATTTACATGCATGTTTTTATATAACAAGATATTAGAATAAAAAGTTACTTTCTCGAATTTTAACTTGTATTTATTGTGTAAAACTAAATATGCATGTCATAATTTAAAGAGGTCTTGGCTTAAAAACAATTTCTACTTTTGAAATCATTTAAAAACAATATAATTGATTATTAATGTGGTGTAATTGGTAGGAACATTTATTCTTTTATTTTGGGTTCCTGTGATTGCCGAGAAGAAGAGGCACGACGGAATCGGACCCGATTTTCTGACTCAGCGGAACCGTCTTAAGATCATATTTTCGGTCAAGATTTTATCCCTCCAAAAGGGTGGGTAAATTAACAAGTTTATTTAATTTTATTTTATATTGTTGCATGTCAAAACTAGTTGTTGCATGTGGGTGATTTAAGTTTATGTTTGATTTTATGTGGTTGGTTATGCATTATAGAAATTTTGTCATAAATATTATGGGTTAAAATTGAAAATTTTGATTTTGGATGCTGAATGGTGAGAAAAGTGATGACCGAATGGTCTTTAATTAAGGAGAGGTTGATTTTTACAAATTTTAGCTTATTTTGATTTACATATGATTATTATTTTGCTTTACAAAACAACCTTATAATTAATAGTAGTATGTTTCGAGAAACAAGGGAACTTTTTGTACAAATATTATAGTATATATGTAAATAAATAATTATATAGCTATACCATATCAATCAATACTATATATTAATTCCAGAAACCAAGGGACTTCCATGTAATTAAATAAATCTATACACATTAATTATACTATATAGTTTTAAATCGTTAGCGCCGTGTGATGGACCTGAACAAGTGATTTCAATGTAAATATTATATAGTTTTGGTTAAAAGTATAAATTTAGAGAATATTAGAATATGACGAGTTTCCTTAAAATAAATGGGTCCCACTTATGGTATTAATTACTATAAATATGTTAATTATTTAACATACATAAATATAATATAAGTATTTGTTATATTTTGGAAATTATTAAAAGGTAAGTAAATCAATTCATATTTCCAAAAAATATAATATTCCATAATTCATTAGATTTATAATTTAATTAGTAAATAATAATGATTGCTCTTAAATAATATTATAATCTAATTTCAGATTTATTTAAATATATAACTCTAATACAACTAGATAATCAACTATTATGATAGTAACCTTCCATGTAAGTAGTAAAAGCGACCATAATATATACAACGTGAGTAGTGAAAGTCATACTAGCAGCAACGGGGTAGTGAAATTAACAATAATAAATGCGGGAGTAGTGAAAGAAAAAATAATGACAGCGGGAGAAGTGAAAGTAATAGTAGTCACAACACATGTAATTAAAGTAACAGTAGGAACAATGGAAAGAGTGAAAAATTAACTAACAATTCGATTTTAAGAAAATATTAATTTATTTAAATATACGAGCTTGACAAAACTAACGGGTCAACCGTAAAAATAGCAGGAATAGTAAAACAAACAACAGGAACCGAAGAAGTAGTGAACGTAATAGTATTAACAGGGGAGGTAGTGAAAGTAATGATATTAACGGCGGGAGAGGTGAACGTGTCTCATAATTTGTTGATTAATTTTACCTCTCATCATAATTTCAATATATAAATTGTAAATATATGTGTTAACCAAATTTAGAGAAATCATATTTCATAGAAAATAAAATTTAAATATTAAATAAAGGTAGCCCGGGCGTAGCCGGGCGCCAAACCTAGTTAATCTTATAAAATTGGGACTACTACTTCCATCTTTCATTACATCGATTGTTTTATGTATCGATGGGGCAATTTTATTTAGTAAATAAAAACTTAATGTAGACTAAATTTACTTTGGATGTGGTGACGGCTTAAGCCCAGGGACCTATTTCAAACATGTTTTAGTGTTCTACGCAAATTTTATAAAACGACTCATGAGATTATTTTAGTATTTCCACCTTCAATTTTGTGTCAATGTGTTATTATTTGTTTTTATGTAATTTCATGTATAATTTAAAAGGCTTTATAATTTAAATTTTGGTTTTATTATTCATGTTGCAAGAAATGTAAGTTGATTATTCTTTGCGCGACTTGACCATCGATACCCCCAAAAATGTAATAATTTAAAGACCTAGTTTATTTTCTACGATCGAGTTAGAATTTTGGATCCTTGGCAATCGTTTAGACATGGCACACGATATCGTTAGTCCTATTTCAAATATTAAGTGGTGTTGATTTAGAAGTAAGTTTATTTTATGAGTTGCCATCTGATAACACTTATTTTTACAAATATTTGAAAAGCATTTGAGTACCAATTACTTTTACCTTAGAAAAATGGATTTGACTAAAATAGTTCCTTTTGAAATTTCTCAATCAAGGCATTCTTTTCAAATTGCGAATTAGAGTCAAAATTTCAAAGGCTTAAATATAATATTATTCAAAACTCCATCAGTTCTCAACTAAAACCGAGTTCTCTTAGCCTACCATATTGTTAGCCAAATATAGAAGTACTAAATCGAAATTTTGTCAAAGGCCTTGTAAAACTTTTTCCGGCAAATCCTCTCAACTTGAATTTTTTTCAATTAATAAATTTAATAGTATGGAGTAAACTTACTTGAATAAGGAAACGATTCTTTAGTCTTCTTATTATTAATCTATTATCAAAATAGTATCAAATCGGAATTTTAAACAAGTCACTTTCCACTTTCGCTCAAATTTTCTTTACCTAGATTATTTAGTTAATAAAATCTATTTTATAAAGTGGGTTAGTAAAAACTGAATTAGGAAGCGATTTTACAATCAATTAACTACCAAGGGTCTAAGATCGTCCCTTAGTTGAATTGATTAAACTTGGTTTGATAATATGGTATGTCACCTATATTATTATCCTAGTTCGATAGCGAAGTCCCGGCTTATTAATAGGGACAAACCTAATAAGGCGACCATTGATTGAATTTGTGCTATTTGGTTTCGATAAAACTTTTATCAATGAAAGAAATTCGATTTGGAATGGCAGTTAACACATAATGAATTTCGAAATATTTCATATTTTCTTGGGCATTTTTATGATTGAATTCGAAAGTTCATTGAGCGGGAAAACATGTTATTACTATTGTGTAAGTAATGACATGGAAGAATAGCAATTAGCTTAACCGTATAAAACCGTCCGTGCGTACGAAGGGTCTTTGGTGGACCTATCCTTAGACTCGAGAGTAGGCGGGAGTGTGGCCATGCTTTAGGTGGGGACCTGATCAGTCTCGTACGTGTTAGGTGGATCGCATCCGGGTTTCCGAAGGTCTTGATGATAGGTGGTAGACCTCGGGGATAACTAGCCGGGTGGTGAGTAGTCCGTGGTGCGGGACTGTCAACCCCACGCACCGGCATTCGACCCTGGAGATGAGTGGAGGAATTTTGTTTTAAACGTGTTTATGTCACCTCGGTAAACAGGGGTAATAAATGTAAGCCCCCTGGTATCGGTGTGATTGGCGATATATGATTATCATACAAGTTTCAACTATTGGTCACATAGTGGGGACGTGTACGGTAATTGGCCGGTATATCGTGATAAAATATTATTAAAAATAATACGGCATTGAAAAAAAATTTGTTTGTTTTCTCAAAAATTATGTGTTAAAAGAACGGACGTATGATTCTGTTATATATGCTGATAATGAATGTTTATGTTATGTTTTAATTGTTTAAAGAAGTTAATCTACCCACCTGACGTTTGTTGTTTTTCTTATAAAACTTTTACAAATTTAAAAAAAAATGTCAGATTTATCAGATTTGTGAAGACCGACCATTCCAGAGACAGGCGAAGCTGAAGATGGGATTTAGATATATTTTATTAGAACGTGTTGTAATTTGTTAGAAACAACTGTAATTTTTAGCATTATCTTGTAATTGGAATTAGTTGAAAATAGTAGTGACTCGGATATGTATTTATCTTCCGCTGTTTCCTATTTTGGACTTATATTTAATAAAGTCCTGAAAATCCGGGTTGTTACAAATCACCTTCATAGATGTCCCATGTATCCTCCTAACATTGATAACGCACAAAAACTTTTAGCTTTGCAAAGTGACTTGACTGGTGAAGATGGTGGGGATACTAGTGTTGACAAAAATAGTATTAAATCTTTGGTTGAGAAGAGAGGTAAACTTGAGCTGTGGAAATTCAATCAAAATGATTGATGTGACTCATATTTGAGCACATTTTTTAGTCCCCGAATTAACCTCGTTCCCATGCTTTATAGTGCATAATTGGGTCATTTACTATCTTTAGTTTCCCATTTTGCATATTCTTTGAGGTTTTGTCCCCTTGGTAGGAAAGGAGTGCTAGCCTTGCATTTTCATGGCGAAATGGAGCTAAATTGATCGCATCTAATGACCAAGCATCAAAGAGAAGACCAATACTAGAGGCCTAAGTAGATAATAAAGTGAAATGGGCAATGATGAAAGGATCCTTGCATCCCCGAGATGATCCTTGCGGATTGTTAAGGAGGAAAAGAAGAGAAGCTGTCTGCCCAGCAATCCGAGCGGATCAGGCACGATCCGGGCGTTTCCCAACAGCTTGATCCGGGCGTCTTGTGCCCAAGACGAGCGTCTTACAACCCAGCAATCCGCGCGTCTTCCAGGCAATCTGAGAGGATCGAAGGTCAGAGAGCCCGTGCCACAGCTCAAGACGCACGGATCGTGGCAGGACTCGCACGAGAATATGCTCATTTCCTTCGAGAGGAGCATTTTCTCAACTTTTCTTAGGGTCTTAATAGTCATTTAAGCCCTTAGTAACCCTAATCTTTTTACCTAATCTTTGTATAAATACCCCATTGTACTACCTAGATTAGCATGTTCACTCAATCAATTCTTAATCACTTTGTAATTCTCTCAAATTAGTCTTAATTTAGTTGTAATACAATTTCTCACTTTTAATCACATCTTAATCTCTTCTTAATTTCTCTATTGTTCTTCATTTATTTTGGGTAATTAGAAGATTATTTGAGTTTTATTGGGAGATTGACAACCTTCCATCAATCATCAAGTACTTCTATTATTCTTTGGATTATTATTTTAGAATCTCCATAGGTATAATTCTCTTTACCCTTGTTTTAATTATTGTTAATTACTTTCATTTATTCATCATGTTTAGCCTTGCTAGTTTGATTGACAATCTTATTATCATGTTGAATTTGATAATGAGTGAGTAGTCTCCTAGCTAGGGTTAATGGGGAATTAGGGGAAACCAACATGGGGAATGATTCATGCTTAATCTAATATGTCTTCATAATTTATTTGCTTGCTTGTTGTGATTTCAACTTATGCACATGTTATGTTTGATGAAATGCGAGCCTATGAATCCTTGCATTTTTTGATCCATCACCTATCTTTTCAATGAGGCTTGTAAGCTTATACACCAACTCGAGTCTCATTAGACCATGCATATAGTTGGATAGGAAGGATTAAGTCGACTTGTAGGTGTTGTAAAATCTAATCGATTCGGCTCCGGGACCCAAACCTTCCTAGGGATTTTAAGCTTATACACCAACTCGATCCCATCACAACAATAAGTGCTTGCATATAATTGAGAACATGTTTGTATGATCAACTCCCATGAATCCCCTATGAACCCATGACACCCTAGTGCTTTTAATCAATTGTTTACATCTCATTTTATTTACCTTGCTTGTTTTCAATACTTTACTTTCATCTTGTTAATTAGTTTAGTTGATCTCTACCTCAACCCCAAATTGTGACACCCTAAGACACGACCATTTACAATTAAAAATCCTACATCAATACCTGTCCCTTGGGATCCGACCTTTACTTGCCTCTTTACTAAGAGTAGTTTGTAAAGTTATAAATATTGTTTTGGTTGGTAGCTTTTGACGACGAGTTTGAACCACACCAATGATACTAGGGCAGCTTTGTGTAAAATGATAATAATGGATGAGAGACCCTTTAGGAACATTGAACATGATGGTTTCCGATTTTTTTGTTCCATTGCTTGTCCTTATTTCATGATACCCTCTCGTTGGACTGTTGCTAGAGATTGTCTTAAAATGTTTTTGGAGGAAAAGAGCAAGCTGAAAACTTATTTCAGCAAGTTGTCGTCTCGTGTATGCCTAACCATTGACACTTGGACATCTTGTCAAAATTTGAGTTATATGTGTCTCACCGCTCACTTCATTGATCACAATTGGAAATTGCATAAAAGGATCATAAACTTTTGTCCTATTGTTGGTCACACCGGTGAGATAATTGGGAAATCAATTGAGAATTCTTTAATTGAGTTGGGTCTTACTACTAAAGTGCTCACTATGACGGTGGATAATGCTAGTGCAAATGATGTAGGAGTTGAGTTCTTGAGGGAGAGACTTTGTTCATGGAATGACACAATTCTAAATAGAAAATATTTGCAAATGAGATGTGTTGCTCATATACTTAGTCTAACTGTGAGGGAGGGTTTGAAGGACGCTAAGGATTCAGTTTATAGAATTCGTAATGCTGTTAGATTTGTCAGGTTTTCTCCCGCGAGATTGCAGAAATTTTATGTTTGTGTAAAAAAAGAACAAATCGAATCGAGTCGTCATCTTTGTTTGGATGTTGAAACTAGGTGGAACTCTACCTATTTGATATTGGATAGTGGTTTAATTTATCCTAAAGCTTTCTTGAAACTTCAAACTTCTGATGGTGGCAAATTTGTAAGTGAGATGAATAAGAATCTTGGTGTTTCTGATGATTTTGATTGGGAATCGGTTTCTCTGTTTTTCCTTTTCTCAAGATCTTTTATGATGCTACTGTGAGACTTTCTGGCTCGTTATACATTACCACTAATGTGTACTTACAAGAAATTGTTGGTATTGGTTTGATGATTGATAAAAAATGTCAAAGTAGCGATATT
The DNA here is from genome assembly GCF_048544455.1 of Silene latifolia. Classification (NCBI taxonomy): domain Eukaryota; kingdom Viridiplantae; phylum Streptophyta; class Magnoliopsida; order Caryophyllales; family Caryophyllaceae; genus Silene; species Silene latifolia. Next base: position 85,806,518 of record NC_133528.1, read on the forward strand.
GGTGTGAAGTTGATGGCATCTGGTATCAAGAAAAAGCATGTTAAGTATTGGGAGAATGCTGATAAGGTGAATTTATTGCTGTATATTGCCGTTGTTCTTGATCCTAGACGTAAAATGCAATATGTAGCTTGGGCAATTAATCAACAATATGACGATTTGAATGCTCAGAAGTTACATAAGAAGGTTCTTGAAACTTTGACTTCTTTGTATGCTCATTATACTAAATCTCAACCCATACAAGTGCGTACTCCTCCACCGGAAGTGGAAGTGTGTCCGGATGTGTGTGAGAACATGGATGATTGGAAAGATGTAGTAGAGTCGCAATTTGAGAAAGATGTTAGCAGTCAGATAACTAATGAAAAAAAAAGTGATATGGATAAGTACCGAGAAGATGTTAGAGAAGTGAATTCTAAGAAGTTTGATGTGTTAGATTGGTGGAAAAAACACGAGGAGGCATATCCTATCTTCTCTTTGATGGCTAGAGATGTGCTAGCCATTCCCGTTTCTACGGTTGCCTCCGAATTTGCATTTAGCACAGGTGGTAGGGTACTTAATTCATTTCATATCTCACTCTCTCCAAAGATGGTGGAAGGATTGATATGTGCACAAGATTGGTTACGCACGACCCGTGGCCCCTGCTAGCTGAGGAGTACGTTGATGAGGTTGAAAAATTTGACAAAGGCAAGTTATCCTTTTCTAAACCACTTGAATTATTATGCTTCCTTTAATGATTTTTAGTATATACTTTTAGTACAATTATGGTTTGTATAATGTTATTGTCATTTTACAGAACTTGCAGAGGCGTCGGAGGAGTTGTCCGCTTGTGATGAGTACATCTAAAGAGTGGGGAGAAGTCGAAGATGAAGATGAATACATGATGCATTTTGTTTATTGCTTGTATATCTACCTCTAGGCTGTAGTAGCCTTATTTTATGTATTCATGACATTTGCAACCTTGTCTATGTTGTGTAAGAGACCCCTTCGTAATTTTGTTTAACGACACTATGGTTTTAGTTGGGCACCTCTTATTTTTGTGTTACTTATATGACGGATTTTGAAATATAGTATTGAGAATGTCATTCCTTGGCAAATCCGATTTTAGATAATTTGCCATTTTTCAATTCATAAACAACCAGCCAGGCAGCCACTGTTTTTACAGTGATTCTAATTCGGATACTAATACTCGGATATCGGATATTTGGATATCCGATCCATATTTTTCGGATACTAAATTTTGGATATCCGATGTATTCGGATCGGATATCGGATACTCAAATTTTGGATTTTCGGATCGGGTATCCGAACCGAACTTCGGTTTCGGATTGGGTATCCGAACCATGCTCTGCCCTAAATGACATGCTATCAAAGAACCACCACCACCACGGTACCGGGACACGCCTAGACATACCACCAACCACAAACAGGTACCAAGACACGCCCAGACGTACCGGGTCCGGAAGCTAACCGGATCCCCTACCAAACATCGTGTCTCAACCACACGAGTCCCTCCGTAACTCAAGACATTAACGTCCACATCCCTCTTGGAGTGGGAATATCCAAGAGGCGACTCAAGCGTAAGACGGTCTCTCTGTAATACTACGGTTTTATGAGCTGTTAAGTACTCTATCGAGTAAGGCTTACTCTGTCGAGTAAGTGAGTTTTGCATTCTGGACAGTGTTCTTCATGGTGGGTACTCGATCGAGTAGGGGCTACTCGATCGAGTACCTCAGTTACTCGATCGAGTACGTTGATTTTTACGGGTTTTTGGTCGGGTTTTGATAGCAACGCGAGAATGATATATAAAGTACTTCCATCAATTTCTTTTTCTTTTATTTTATTCAAAACATTTTACAAAAGAGAACAAGACTACTTTGCATCCTTTTCTCACATTGCTATCAAATCCAAGGGCTTGAGTCGGTGGATTTCGGAGTTCTTTACACCTTTGAGATCGTCGTATTGTGGGTAAGATCCTAGTACCGTTTTTATATTAATTCGTTAGTTTTGGTTAAACCTTAATTGGGTAGTTTGAGGGTATTTGGGAGTATTGTTGATGTTGGTTGGTAATTGCATGATTTTATGTTGATAGTTGGTGATTTCGTAGAGGAGCACTTTTGATCTGCTGATTGTGTCGATTTGTGGTGATTGCATTCCAGGTAGGGTTTCCCTACTCAGTTATTGTATACATGATATTAAGATGGTTGTTGGTTGTTGGCATGTGATTATATCGTAACTGATTTGTTATTGTTGATATTGTAATTGGTTGTTGTTGATTGTCTGTGGTTCGCGAGGTGCGCCCTCGGCTGAGTGGAGTCACTTTCGGGAGTGGCTTCACGCCCTTGATTCGCCCCTTGTGGTACCTGTCACAAGGGGGATGTGCACATTAAGGAACATGGGTTTATCGCTCGATGGAGATGAGCGGGGCTTAGGTGGGAACGGCTGCAGTCTCATACTGGCGGTGTGAATTACTGGTTGCGACTGGTAATCTGGCAGGGCTAGACCTTTAGGCTAGCCAGATGATTGGTGATGTGACGATGTTGGAGGATTGTGATTGTGTATTTGTTTTTGTTGTTGTTGTTATTTTTTTTTTTTTTTTTTGTGGGTGAAAGGTTAGCTTTCTATTAATACCAATAAACAAACTATTACAAACTACCAACAAATGGTACAATTTTTAAGTACATGAGTCATTTTGATTAGGAGCTAATCATAATTACCCATGTCATCTCTTCCTGACATTACATTTTAAAGCCAAAACAATGATCTAGTTTTCATTATGCTAACAATTTCATGGACCACCCTATCAGGATGAGCAAGGGCTCCATCAACATAGACAAAATTTCGCTGTCTCCAAACCATGTAATAAACTGTCTGAATCCAGGCAATAGTGGCCATTTTTTTAACTTTTGACCACGGTTTGCTGTGAACCCATGGCAAAAGAGCAATTGCAGGGAACCTGATGCAGAGTTTGAGGTTGATCTTCCCCAGAATTCTTTGGGTGTATTGACACTGCTGAAACAGATGCAAATGAGACTCAGTTCCCAGGCCACACACCAAGCAATCCTCATATTGACTGATGCCCAGATGAAATAATCCGTCTTTTAAACGCAGAGTTTCTCTCGCAATCAACCAGTTAATGAATGTGTGTTTTGGCACAAACCAGAGATTCCAGACATACTTGTTGATAGGAATAAAGACTAGGTCGTTAAATACTAGAATTAAGCTACCAAATTAGATATTTATAAACCAAACTTGACTCTACACTATGCAATTAAGAATAGTAGCAAAGGGAAGTAAGGGTCGAACCCAAGAGAAGGGATTAAGACTAAAAGCTTGTATTAGACTAATGACAATGAACAAAACACAAGACTAAACACAAACTATGGATATTAACAATGGACAACAATTGAGACACATAAGAGGAGAATTGGCATGGAGAAAACAAGTGACAAAATGGAAATGATGTGATTTTTCTTAAGAAACAAGGCAACAAACACTTGGTATGCAAGCAACAATTATAAGAGATGAAAACTTCGTATAATCCTACAAGCTTCAACTTTTCCCAAGGCAAGACTCTTTTCTCTCCAATTTCATTCACCCAACAATAATCCTCAAGAAATTGATCACCACTATCTAAGCCAACAATGATAATCCTACCTAAACTACAATTTCCAACACTAAGCCATGTAAGAATTGTAGCCAAGAGCATGAAGAACACAACCAAGAGGGAAGTAAATGGGATATCAACATAGCATGTCTAAGCCAACAAACCCAATGATACAAACAATTTCTACTCACAAAGATTGATACTCTAAGCCAAGATAACAATAATTATGAGATGCTTCAACAAGTTATCACAAAAGCAAAGAACTTTGCAACAAACAAGCAATAGATGAACATTAAAGAGGCAAGGGTAATTACTTCTCACAACAAAACATTCATCATGGCATTCAAACTTAGAAATTAAAATAAATGAAAGATTAGAGAGTACAGAGTCAATACAATGATAAAGTCAAAGACTTGAAACAGATTACACCAAGCAAGGAAGGATTTAGCCTTCCATAGTCTTCATAAACCCAAAAGACAAAGAAAGATTAAAACTTGAATGAAAAAAAGTCTTCTAAATTATTACAAGATTCAAACCCTAAATGATGAGATTAGATGAGATAATATGATGTTCTCTATGATTTCAGGTCTTCAAACTCTTGAGTATATATAGGGCTTCACGAAAACCTAAAAAGATTTCCACTTAAGAAGCCCAAAAGAATATTAGAAGACCCTGTAAAACAGAGCTGCGCAGCCTGCGCCAAAAACCTTCTTGCCTGCGTAATCGTGCGCAGCTACGCCCCATGTTTGCGCAGCCTGCGCCTGGGCTCGCACTTTGGACTTCTAATTTCCAAGAACTAGACCTCTTCAATTGTTCTCATTTCTTCTAATCTTCACTCCTCACTTCTCCCAGCTGGATATTAGACCACATGTGAGCCGCTTGTGCCTTGTCTTGACCGTTGAAAGGTTCTCCTTGACCCTTGGGTTCCGTGCGTCAAAATCAATTGTAAAACCGAGGTAAAATGGACAAGTTGCCATATCATAACCGATTATCAAATACTAGGAAAAGCACACTTAAAGACCCATATTAAAAGACACGAGGGTGATAGAATCACCCTCTTAGACCGACACAAAACACTACTATCATAACTCCCCCACACTTAGACTTTTGCTAGTCCCGAGCAAAACCCGAAATAAGCCAATATATAGTCTACAAGAGAGTGTAGGAGTGAAGGATCACTCTTCCCTTACCTCTTCCTTCTTATATCTCCCTCTTAAACAATCCACCAATTAAGAAGAAAAGAGTTTGACTCAAATTTTGACACAACCTCTTCACTCGCTCCCCCGCCTTATATCTCCCTCTTACAAGGACACGACACACCACCAACCCGACTCATCACTCAACTCCACCCTTCTTATATCACCAAGGTAGTAATGGTCACTCTTGCCTTATCCCAAGGCAATAACAAAGTGACCTCTCATCCTCCTATCAATCACAACTCATCACTACTTATAACACCCCCTTATCACTCCATATAAATGCAAGATCATGCTACTTGGTTGGCCAAACACCATTAAGAATCAACAACTCAAGTAGCCAATCGGAAAAACCACCAATTTGAAGCAAATTTTTGTGACACAAAAAGAAATTAATTCCTAAAACTAGCCTCCTTCCAAGACCCTCCTTATCACTCCCTTCTCGTCCCTCCATATTTTTGGTGTTGCTTTTCAATTTTTTTATTTTTTTTGTTGAAAATCCCTCATTTTGCCTAAGATGCCCTTTCGGGTTTTCACCTTAGCTTTTCCTTTCCTCTCATGGTGGCTCGCAACTCAATTTTTCATTTTGCCCGAAACGCCCTTTCAGGTTTTCATTCCGTCCTCGGCCACCTTCCCAATCTTGCCTTAGGTACCCACCCTTGTGGGTTTTCACCTAGCCGGGATTTTCGTTTTTTTTTTACTTGCATTGACAAAAAGAAGCAATTTTACAAATATTACACTCACTCACTCCCCCACACTTAAATCTCACATTGTCCTCAATGTTGAGGAGTGCCAAATTCTTCAAAAATTGTTGTGGGAGGGGCCCGAGCCTTCACCTTGCTCATATGCCCCTCGGTTTCCTCTTCGTCTTTCTCTTCTTTCTCTTTCTTTCCTTGCCCTCTGATGGGCGTCATCCACTTGTTGTTGATTGATGATGGGTTGGTATTGAGGTTCATGATGATGTAGGGACATGTCAAAGAGGCCTCGAATGAGGCCAAAGGAATCCTCTTGAGCTTGGGCGTCGTGGTAGGAATCTTCAAGGTATTGATGGTGCCTTTCATTTTGCACCCCAAGTTGTTGACTAACTTGTTCCCTCGACTCATTTTGGCTTTGCCACAAAGCTTGATTCTCCGCCCAAACCTTGGCTTGTTGTTGTTGCCAAGTGTAAGACTCCTCTTGTCTTTTAACAATCCCTTCAAGCATTCTTCTTTTTAGCCAATTCGGCCTCATCCCCCAACCTTTTGTGCTCCTCAAAGTCATTTTGAAATTGTTCCAAGCTCTCCAACCTTGGCCCATGTTGTTGTTGTTGCCAAGTATGGGAGCTCTCAACCCTCCCACTTATAGTTGCCAAGGTTCCCCGGGTATCTTCAAAGTATTGGAACATTTAATGTTGCCAAGGTTCCATGGTGGGATTTGAGGGATGTGGCGGGTATCATGAAATCCCCCCTCAATAATCTCAACCTCTCTTTCCTCCATTTGTTGGGGACCATGGGATGGCTCAATGGCTCTTCTCTTGCGCACTCTTTGTGGGGGTGGGTTGGGTAGGTTTCCCTTGGCGGGACAATAGAAGTCTCGGGCTCTCAACCCACTTGGAAGGGGGCCATTCATGGGTAGCCTCATGTGTTGTACATCCCCCTCCAACAACCAATAACAACTCCATGGGAGAGTGTCCAAGACTTTGATCATGTGGGTCTCAACCAACCCCGCTTCATTGTATAGGTTGTTGCCCCACACCCTAGGTTGGTCTTCGGGAATGTTACCCACCAATCTAGCCACCAAGAGAGTGACTAATCCCCCACAATTTATGCTCCCCTTTTTCTCTCTATGCTTAGCCGCACTCACCACAAAGAGCATTGCCCAATCCGGTACCCCCTCCCCCTCGGGTAACATTGCCCATATGCACTCACGCACACCATCATTGAGTTTTGTTGGCTCCCCCATCGAAAAGAAGAAACAAGATATCATCCGGGTAAGGATGCGGATGGGGGGGTTTGTGATGGCAGAGGTTTTGTCATTATTCGTCATATGAGTCTTCCCCGTGAGGCTAACCCATACATCATTCAATGCCGTTCCTTGTGGGTTAATGGAGGAGGGTGGTCTAGTGACTCTCAAGATTTCCCTCACCCTTTCGAAAGTGAGAGTATGCCGCACTTTATTCAACCGGAAGTTTACCCTTGCACTCTCCTTTCCCCCCGTGACATGTAAGGTAGCTAGGAATTCCAAAGTATAGGCGGGGTAAGTGTTTAGTTGAAGGTTCATGTACCTCTCAAGCCCCACCTTGGTTAGGAAAGCAAGGGTTTGGTCATAAATTCCCATATCCCTCAATGTCCCGGGGTGAAGAAATTTTGATACATGTAAAGGTTTGCTCTCAAGGGCCTTGAAGAAATTTTTGGATTGTGTGGGCAAACCCTCATCCCCCCGAAAAGGCTTAGGTGGTGGTGGTGGTGCATCGGATTGTGCTTGATTGGAGGATTCACCTCTCTTCTTTGATTTCCCTTTTCCAATTCCGAAAACCATTTTTCTTGTCCAACAAAAGTTTCAAAAGACACTTAAAACAACCAAAAACTGAAAAATTTTCTATGGGGCAATTCAACAAACACCTTATGTGCACTAGCAAAAACTTGCTTGTTTAAGGTGGTTTTGTCGAATTGTTCCTTCCCTAACAGAAAATCTTTGCCAACAATCCACAATAATCAACAAAAGCAAGAATTTAACCCAACTAACTAATGTAAATCGGATTAAACTAATGTGAAACAAAGAAAGTAGAGGAAAGTTGTTATACCTCCCCGGAACTTCTCAAACTTGCTTGAATAATGATGGATGTTGCGTAAAAATCCCCTTGTGCCCGTAAATCCACTTGTAGAAGCTTCAAATTGACCCGGAAAATTTTAGGGTTCTTGGGGAATGTGGGGATTTTGTCAGAAATTTGGTGTTTTGATTGTGATTTTGACGGCACAATCGAATTATATAAAGAATTTGGTGAAGGGATTTGAGGTTTGATGATGAAATGAGGTAATTTGATGGGTTTTGGAGTGATTGAGAGTGGGTATTGGGTTTTTTGTTGTTGATGAAAGGGTTTGTGTATAATGATGAATATGACGGGATTGGGAAAGGTAAAGAAGCGGAAAATCAGACTTGCGCAGGCTGCGCAATTTTTGGTCTTGCCTGCGCAATCGGGCGCAGCTGCGCAGACCCTTTGCGTAGGCTGCGCACCAGCTCGCAGTTTTGCTCCTAATTCCTTTTAATTCCCATTTTCATACTTAGCCAAATTTGGCTCCCTTTTTCCTTGTTCCCCTTTCTTTGCTTCTTCCAATGAACTTGTACATTAAACCCGGCTCTCATCTCCTCTTGGACACGCCTTCCAAGAGGGTTTTTCCAAATCACTACATCATTTAACAAACCTCAAGTGCTTTTTAAATTTCAATGCAAATTAAATTAGTTAAAACGAAATTAAAATGCAAGGAAATAAATTACGGTAATGAACTACACTAGGAAAGCAATTAAATGGAGATAGAATATTTACAAATTTGCCGTTATTTAATGTCGAGGGCTCGACATAATGCTTCATGAGGATTAATCTTTGTAAACGGGATCCTCCAATCGAATCTCTTCTTCTTCTTCAAGGCCTTGCATTCCTTCATGGTAGACTTTGATTCGTTGTCCATTAACTTTGATCAACTTTCCCGAGTTGGGAGTCTCTACATCCACCGCCCCATGTGGATGTACTTTCTTGACAATGTAAGGACCGAACCACCGGGATCGCAACTTGCCCGGAAAATCTTTAAACCAATTTTGGAACACAAGGGCCTTGTCTTCTTCCTTAAAGCTTCTTCGGGATATCATCTTGTCATGCCATATCCGAGCTTTTTCCTTGTAAATCGCGGCGTTGTCATAAGAGTCTAACCGAATTTCTTCCATTTCTTGAATTTGCAACTTCCGGTGTAACCCCGCTTCATCCACACTTTGATTGAATGACTTGATAGCCCAATAGGCTTTGTGCTCAACTTCCACCGGGAGGTGGCATGTCTTCCCATATATGAGACGATAGGGAGACATGCCAATAGGAGTATTATACGCCGTGCGGTATGCCCATAATGTATCATCCAACCGCTTGCTCCAATCCTTCCGGTCCGGGTTCACCGTTTTTTCAAGGATCCCTTTAATCTCACGATTGGACACTTCCGCTTGCCCGTTTGTTTGAGGGTGATAAGCGGTGGAGACCTTATGAAGGACTCCATATTTCTTCAACAATCCTTGAATAACCCGGTTGCAAAAGTGCGTCCCCCGATCACTTATGATAGCCTTTGGGAAACCAAATCTTGAGAAGATAAAGCTTTGAATAAAGCTAGACACGGTCTTCGCATCATCAACTCTTGTGGGGATTGCCTCCACCCACTTCGAGACATAGTCAACCGCAAGCAAGATATAAAGAAACACACTTGAATTCGGAAAGGGACCCATGAAGTCGATCCCCCACACGTCAAATACTTCACAAAAGAGGATAGGTTGTTGAGGCATCTCGTGCCGTCGAGAGATGTTTCCACATCGTTGACACCGATCACACGTCTTCACATAAGCTTGAGCATCCCGGAAAATATTTGGCCAATAGAACCCACACTCTAAAATCTTCTGGGCGGTCCTTTGAGGACCAAAGTGCCCTCCACAAGCGTACTCATGACAATGTTAGAGGATCGAGGGGATTTCTACATCCAGAATGCAACGTCGGATGATATTATCTTGGCACATCTTCCACAAGTAGGGGTCATCCCATATGAAGTAGCGGGAAATACTCTTCAACTTATGGCGTTGGCTAGAAGACAAGGATGTGGGAAATTTCTGTTAGAAATCTATATCTCATTACTTAACATATTCATATATGTTACTTTTAATTTAGTAATAAAATTAAATACAAATCTTATGCATGCAAACTAAAATAAATATAGAGAAGAAATCGTTTTCCTTACTATAAAATTTCGGATCAAAGGGCACAAGTAAGATCTCCTTCTTACTTGTTCTTGAGCTTTCCTTATATGGATGAACAAAGATTCAAAGATAGAATCTCTCCCAAAGATGAATCCCCAAGATAACCCCTTAATAGATTAATATTATTAGATCTAGAATAATAATAATCTTACTAAAAATTGACCCAAAATATTATTTTTGTCTCTTGTAATTTCGGTCTAGAGAAGATGATATCACTACTACAGATACAGGCTATAATAACGGGTAAAAACCGTTGTAAAAACAAAAAGCGGACGTTGTTAAAGCGGCCGTTGTAGAAGGTATTTACAACGGTTTGGTTATTTAATGAAACCGTTGTCGAATGTATTCACCACGGTTAAAAGCCGTTGTTGTTGGGTGTTCTCCGTTGTGGAAAGTGTTTCAAAAATTTGGAGGGAATAATATAACAACAGTTGTCATATGTATAACCGTTGTTGTAACTTTCCCTCCAAAATTGTGAAGTCTTTTAAAAACGGTTTTATGCTACATACCCGTTGTTGAAATTGTTAGTAACAACGGTTCTTAGTTTAAAACCCGTTGTTGTAACTTTACCTCCAAAATTGTGAATACTTTTAACAACGGTTCTTCGTTTAAAACCTGTTGTTGAATATTATGCGCGGTATTTGTGAAAGTCATTCACAACGGTGTTATTTTTATTAACCGTTGTGAAAGGTATTCACAACGGTTTTTTTTAGTAACCGTTTTTATTACAAACTCCTAATGTTTTGAAAAATTAAATTTGTTTCATGCCATTCAAAAACCTGCATATATCAAAGACCGTATACCAAAGACCAAAGATAAATCACGGTGGGTTCATCGAACTCAATAGATTCAATTCAACCACAACAAACACATCATATATATATATACACTTACAAGGAGTTGAATTTACATGAACTAATCATTCCCTAACTTCAACAAAAAATTTACTAATAAGTTGATCTAAACTCTGAGTATCATGCATTTCTATTTTCTAAGACGTATTTGCCCAACATGTCCCTTACCTCGTCTATATCTATACTTGAGTACTCCTCAATCTGTTGTGACGGGTTGATTACATACTGCGGAAAAAACAAAGAGAAGACATTATTGTAACAACATCAATTACTGCATAGCAACATCATGGTATATATAGCAGCAAGCAAGACAACATTAGCTCTAATTTAAAAAAAGTAATAAACACATTATTAAATTACTAACCTTTTCTGGAATAATGATATATCTTCGCCTAATAATCTCCAACATGAACCGACAAGCGTAGTATCCACATTGTATGCTATCCGGGTGGCGAGGGGCCTATTATTACATAAAAACAAACAGACGAGAGAAGGCTCACATCGGAATCTTGAACTTTAGGTATTGTATTAGTATTAAAACATGATTTTTGCACTTAATGTTATTGTATTTGAGCACGTACCCCTGTTATCGTAATAAAATCGGGGCCAACATCGAATCTTTCTGGGTTGATCCGCTCGTTTGCTCTTCTCTTCTCAAAGGCCCTTTTTTTAAAAATAAAAAAGGAGGCAGAAACTCATTTTTTTAGGGGCAAAAATGAGCTTTTTTCTATAAATAAAAATTGAAACTTAATGTTATTATAAATAAATCAGTATTATAAACTTACTTATTAATCAAGCGCTTAAAAGTCTCGCTTGGTGGATGATGTATAGAGTCCAACCAGAATACTTTTTTCCTTGTCGGCATGATGGCTGCTAGCACCCAATGAGTCCTACATCAAGAGACATCATCATTATTAACAAGTACATATATTAGTTATGAAAATGCAATTGTAGGGGGAAACGTAATATTAATTTGTTTATTACCCTTTTTCATTATAAGCGCCAAAAATCAGCTTCTTGGTTGTCGCCTATTGCTGAGCAATATAATCTACCCGTTCTTCGAACGAGAAATCCGGAATAAATAAAGATAAAACATAGGGGCACAGGAATCCGTATTGATCAAATGGAATATTCTTGTGACACCCTTAAAAATTAGCGATAAATAAACGCGTAAATTCTACAGAAAAACTGACAGGATATGTTTGTAATTGGTTCAACTAGACAAAACCTGTAATTTCAAAAAATTTTCTAAACCAATCACAACATTTCCAACATTCCCAAGAGGCGGGTGCCAAAACCTGCAATGCTAATGAACTAATTTACATGCCATAGCTAACGATAAGAAAATGTAATGATACAAACCCAAAATAGAAAAGGGAGACATATGTCCCTTCAAATATATACAAAACCAAAAGTTAAAAGGTTTACTATAAGAATAGCCAAAACTAGGTCCAAGGTTCCTTATGCTCACTAGCTCGTCCGTGACCCCAACAAAGCATCAACAACCTGTCAATCGCATTTTATACAAACACGAAAGCCACAATTCAGTGGGGAGTAACTTCGAGTCCTCCCAGCCACGAATCGTCATAATTAATGTAACATGTAGTAAAACATGTAAACAATATGACAATTAAAATAATTTCCAAGTATTATAACATATGAATACTAATTTGACCAATTTAAACTATCATGTGAAACATATAACAAATTGTAATCCAAACTTTATCAATTGTAACCGGCTTATATCTCACCTATTACAATTCATAAAATCACCATACAAGAAAGGGCAATATATCAAAGACAGGCATAAGTTCTTAGTACGGTCAATAGTCACTTTGTAACTCGAGTCTATACCACGAGGTAGGGAAGGTATTCAAACCGGTATCTTGGCTCAGCGGTTAATATTAATAAAACATGGCCAAGACACAACACAACCCTAGCCTAAAATCTGCGCAGACCTAGACATGCGGATACACACCACCGCACCCAAGACCCACAATTTTTCTAAAACAAAGTGAGTACCCTAAGGAGTCCACCAAAGGGTTGGCTAGTACTTAAGCTGACCACTTACTCTCAAAATAAGTAACGAGGTCATGCCCCAACTTGGATATAAATCCACTAGTCAGGAACACAAAGGCTATCAAGCAGTGAACATATACTCGTCAAAGACTATAAAGACCTATCTATGATGAAGGCCGAAATACTCACCTAGGACCTAGTCCCAGCTAGTCCCAGCTTGAATACTTTAGCCCACACCACACAAGACAAGTAAGACACCCACTTAACCATAAGAGGGCAGAGAGTCCAGCTTACCAACATAAATGCTAACATTCTATCATGTGAAAGGCTATATAAATGTCTATTCAGCAAACAATCCAACAGTATCCTCAATAGGTATTCAATACCAATTTCCAGTTCTAACAATATTAACCATATTAAAGGCTTCAGGGAATCTAGAGCCGTTTCTATAATATAAGAAGCTACTTAAATTCAACTAACTACACATGTGAAATAGAGATATAATAAATGGCCTAAAACAAGAAAAAGGCCGATTATCTAATTCATTCAACCGAATTTTTACCCGCAACCCTGACCTGCGGCAGTGCGGGTTAAATTGGGTGACCAATCACTCAATTAATCGACATCGCATCGATCAAAGGGACTAAGGCTCAGTTTTCGGACAACCAACAAAACATTACAATTATCGCTATATAATTCATTCTGAGCCTAATCTTTACAATTTCATTTTCTAACCTATACTAACATGTGCAACTACCAAAATAAATATAATTTTTACCTTTAACATAATTTTTACTACTAACTTGATTTAATTCAAAAGTTTACCCATACATTACTTATTCTAATTATATCATTAATGAACCTAAAATGACGAACAATGCATGGAAAACCGCGAAACAAGCAACAGCCGCCGACCGGGCCAGCCGTGGCCTACCGGGTCAGCTGCAACTGCCCGGCTCGCCGCCGCCACCCTTACTCCTCTTTTTTTCCATTTTTGTTCATTATAACATCGTCTGAACACTAATTAATCGTTCCCAATACAACTATGTTAACTTATACTAACAAAAGACATAAATTAAGCATGCATGCATCAAATTTATCATGTGAAAATTTCTACTCAAACAAAAATCACCAAACATACAAAAACAACAAAGATTGTGACGATTATTCGTCGAGTAACTCGAAATATGTTACCTTAAGCTAGAAAATGAGCAATTAGCACCTTAAAAACCAAACCCTAACAAGCACTAGCCGCTATCCTCGACAATATACGAGTCCCCAAACTCGTCTTCCAATTCTTCACCTAAATAAACAAATAAAACACAAAAATAAGCATAAAAAAATACCGAAATTACCGAATTTCGTCTTGAAACAACTTAATGAAAACTGAAATTAAAACATACAAGGTTATAGATCTCGACGAGGGGATTCCGGAAATGTAAATTTCGTGAAAATCCGTCAAGAAACGAGGAAGTTATGACGAATTTTGGCTTGAATATGTATAAAATGGTGTTTGGTTTGGGTTTAGTATGTTGAAGAAGATGAAGGAAAGAAAAAAAATCAGAAAAAAAAAGAAAAAGGGGAAGGGGTGCCGCGGGTTAGGGGAGAAAGAAAGGAAGAGAGCGGGTTTGAGTCGGGATTTTTACGAGTCGGTTTTGGCTCGTTTCGATAATAATTAAAACCGTAGGTCAAATGCAAATTCCGACAAGACCAAAGTTCTTAAACACTAGATTACAAGAAAATTGAATACTCATACGACCCATTTCCAAATTCGTTTACCCAATGTTCAAAAGAATTGTCATTTCCCCCCGATAAGCCCTTATTTCGAAATAAAAGATTTTTACACGGTTTAAACTATTTTTAAACATTTCGAAACTATCAAAATAAATACTTTTCTTCAAAATATAATAAAATTATATTTCTTTGAATTATTTTTTTTTACTTTAAATACTTAAATATCAAATTTTATTTGATTAACAAATTATTTCCGAAATATATTAACGGCCCGAAATTACGGGGCGTTACAATCACCCCTCCTTTTAAAAAGTTTCGTCCTCGAAACTTAGAAGGAGAAATTATAGTTATTAGAAAATATAGGTATCTTTTCAATGAAACGGTGATACTCTTGTTGATCAGACAAGAACATCCACATTCATATCAAAACATAAAAAAAATATTTCTACACCAATAAATGAGAAAACCCATTATTGGGACGTCACCAACAACGAGATTTAACATTCTCTAATGTTAAAACCATTGCAAATCATAAAAGCATTTTCAAACTTTTAGTTTAAAGTTCTATAGTAAGAATAATATCTTTACTAATTATGATTAAACATGGCTTAGTAACTCGGAAAAAGAGTAAGAAAAGGAATACCTTACGAGAATAATTCAGGATATTTAGCTAACATAGAAGCTTCAGTTTCCCAAGTCTCTTCTTCGACATTTCCACAACGCCAAAGAACACGGACTAAAGGTACAACTTTGCTCCTAAGTTGCTTGTTGGCTTTTTCAAGAATCCGAATTGGCCTTTCTTCAACCACCAAGTTAGGCTCCAATTCAAGAATCTCTCCTTGAATGATATGGCTAGGGTCACTAATGTACTTCCTCAATTGAGAAACATGGAAGACATTGTGAATCTTGCTCAGATTTGGGGGCAATTCTAAACGGTAAGCAGCAGGACCAATCTTTTCAATCACCCGAAAAGGTCCAATATATTTAGGGCTCAGCTTCCCTTTTACGCCAAACCGTTTCACCCCTTTCATAGGTGACACTTTAAGGAATACTTGATCATCAACCTCAAAAGAAAGTGGTCGACGACGGACATCAGCATATGATTTTTGACGGTCCTGAGCGGCCTTCATCCGCTCCCGAATGATCTTAACTTGTTCAATGGACTCGGTCACCAAATCAGGTCCTAACATTGGAACATTTTGGGTTTGATCCCAACAGACTGGAGTACGGCATTTTCTACCATACAGAGCTTCATATGGTGCCATTTTAATGGAGGCTTGATAGCTGTTGTTGTAAGAAAACTCAACCAAGGGTAAACATTTCTCCCAAGAAGTTTGGAAATCTAAAGCACAGGCACGAAGAAGATCCTCTAAAGTTTGAATTGTTCTCTCAGTTTGACCATCAGTGGCAGCGTGAAAAGCAGTGCTCATCAATAGTTTACTACCCAAGGCCTCCTGTAATGCAGTCCAGAAACGAGAACAAAATCGAGGGTCTCGATCTGAAACTATATCTTTAGGAACCCCATGATAGCGCACTACTTCATTCACATAGGCACCAGCTAGAACTTCTAACCTCCAAGTCTCTTTGATGGGAATAAACCGAGCACATTTAGTCAATCGATCCACAATCACCCAAACAGCATTCTTCCCAGTGGAAGTCCTGGGTAAAGCCATCACAAAATCCATGGATATAGACTCCCATTTCTAAAGAGGAACATCCAAGGGTTGAAGCAAACCCCCGGGCTTTTGATGCTCAATCTTTACTTTCTGGCAGGTGAGGCATTTACTGACATACTCCATAACTTCAATCTTCATCCTAGGCCACCAGAATTGCAATCTCAAATCTTTGTACATTTTGGTACTTCCCGGATGAATGGAGTAAGGAGAGAGGTGTGCTTCATCAAGAATTCTTTTTCTCAAATCGGCTGCACTCGGAACATAGATTCTACCATGATAACGAAGATACCCATCATCATCAATTTTACAATCCTTAGCTTGCCCAAGTTGAATTTTAGCTCGAATGGATTTGAAAGTAGGATCATCAGAAAGGCAAGTACGGATCTCACGGTGGAAGTCAGGTTCAGCTGACATGGCATCAAGATGATGAGAGCCCCTTTTTACAAGGCTTATTCCTAGTTTTTGAAGTTCCAAAGCAAGTTCAGGAGGTAAGTCCCGAAAAGAGTTCAAAGAATGACAGGATTTTCTGCTAAGAGCATCAGCCACCACATTAGCTTTTCCTTCATGATAAATTAGATCGACATCATAGTCATTCACCAATTCTAACCATCTTCTTTGTCTCATGTTCAGTTCTTTTTGGGTAAAGAGATATTTCAGGCTCTTGTGGTCGGTGTAGATGTTGCAATGGACTTCAATGAGGTAGTGTCTCCAAATCTTCAAAGCATGCACCACCGCAGCTAATTCAAGATCATGAGTCGGGTAGTTAACTTCATGAACTCTAAGCTGTTGAGAGGCATAAGCAATGACTTTCCCTTTTTGCATCAAGACACAACCTATACCATGCTTAGAAGCATCACAGTATACATCAAAGTCCACTCCTTCTTCAGGTAAGGTCAACACCGGAGCGGTAGTCAACCTCTTTTTCAATTCCTGGAAGGCATCTTCACACTCTTCAGACCACACAAACTTAGACTCTTTCTTCAAAGAATCGAGTCATCGGCCTAGCAATCTTTGAAAAATCCTTCACAAATCGCCGATAGTAACCCGCCAAGCCAAGGAAACTACGGATTTCAGAAACATTGGTTGGACTTTTCCAATCAACAACGGCTTCAATTTTGGCAGGATCTACCATAACGCCCTCTTTTGAAATGACGTGCCCAAGGAAGGTCACTTTAGGTAACCAGAATTCACATTTAGAGAATTTAGCATACCATTTTTCACGGCGTAGAATCTCTAAAATAACACGAAGGTGTTGGATATGTTCTTCCTCAGATTTAGAATAGATCAAGATGTCATCAATGAACACTACAACGCATTTGTCGAGGTGTTCTCTGAAAGTACGATTCATCTGATCCATGAATACCTTGGAGCATTGGTCAAACCGAATGGCATCACCGTAAACTCGTAATGACCATATCTCGCATCAAGGCGATTTTAGGAATATCGACTTCTCGGACTGGAATTTGATGATAGCCCGAACGAAGATCAATTTTAGAAAAAGTAGAAGCACCACGGAGTTGGTCGAAAAGATCATCAATTCTAGGAAGAGGATATTTATTCTTGATAGTAACTCGGTTAAGTTCACGATAATCTATGCATAATCGCATAGATCCATCCTTCTTTCTTACAAAGAGAACAGGAGCACCCCAAGGTGAAGAGCTAGGTTGAATAAAACCTTTGGCAATCAAGTCATCCGGTGAGTCTTGACTCTTTCATTTCAGACGGTGCCAGCCTATAAGGAGCTTTAGCAATAGGGCCGGTACCAGGAATAAGATCAATTGCAAATTCAACTTCCCTTTCAGGAGGAATTCCCGGTAGCTCATCAGTAAAAACATCGGGAAATTCACATACAACAGGAATGTTCTCCTTAGGAGGTAGAGAGGAAGAATCAGAAGAAGTCACCATACACAAAAAGGCTTGATGACCCTTTTTCATCGCATTGACAAACTTCATAGCAGAAATTAATTTAGTACCGGTTTGTCTTTTAACCATTTGATAAGACACACGGTGACCTGAAGGGCTTGTAAGAATTATTTTCTGGTCTCGACATTCAAATCGAGCATGATAAGTATGTAACCAATCCATGCCCAAAATGACATCAAATTCTTCAAGTGGAAATTGGAAAAGATTTGCTGGAAATATAGATCCCATAATAGAAATAGGGACTTCCGGATAGATTTTAGAACAGGAAAAGACATCCCCAGAGGGTAAGGATATAGATGTGCTTTCTTCTTGTGATGATTCAAGTGATAATTTAGTGGAGAGTTTCATTGAAATAAAAGATAAAGAGGCACCCGTATCAAATAGTACCAAACAAGGAGCATCAAAAATAGAAAATGTACCGGTAATGATATCAGGATGTGCCTCAGCTTCAGCTCGACTCATGACAAAGATACGGCCCTTCGGCCTCACTGGCCTCACTGGAGCGGCAGGAGTAGTAGGAGCCGTCACCTTCCTCTCCGGGCAAACATTGGCCTTGTGGCCCGGTTTGTTACAAGAAAAACATATGATAGGATCAACAAAGCATTTACCAGGGTGTGCTGGTTTCTTGCAGTTATAGCACAGTCGGTCTCTAGTACCTTTTGTTATCATTAAAAGCTGAAGATTGACCACCCCGGTTAGCTTGCACATTAGAAACAAATCTCCTCTTGTTTGAGTCAGAGGGAGAAGAGATAAACCTAGGTGAAGGAGTAAAGGGCCTAGAAGATGGATATAAAGGCCTCTTGCCAAGATTAGAACTGGTTGCACGAGCTTCATTTTCAATCTCTTTCAATGAGTTCTCAGCCCACAAAGCATCGTTGTAAATTGAAACAAAGCTAGTGGAGTCTCGACGGACCATGCTTTTGATCTTAGGAGAGAGTTTTTCAAGATAAAAGAAGGCTTTTTCATTGTCATCCTTCACTAATCTAGTGGCATAATGAGCCAACTCATTGAATTTATCAGTGAAGGTCTGAACAAGAAGGCTTCCTTGCTTCAACTCCATGAATCCCTTCAACTTCTGCTGTTTCAGCTCTTGCGGATAGAAACGGGCCTCCACTAACTCCTTGAAACGTACCCAGTCAAATCCCGGTTCAGCTGAAACGATAGGCCCAGTCATGGACCACCATCGATCTGCTTCTCGTACTAGGAAGTGAGAGGCTAGCTTCACTTTATGTTCCTCCTTGACATCATACAGTGTAAAGCTTTTCTCCAACTCCCGAAACCACCCTGTAAGAGCAGCTGGATCAATCTCTCCACCATAAGTGGGAGTGTTGATTCGGGTTAATTGGTTAGCCACCCAAGTATAGGTGCCTGGAGTACCCTCAGCAGGCGGAGGAGGAGGAGCTTGTTGATTCTGTTGATTTTGTTGATTTTGGAGAATTTGAGTAAGAACTAATAAGATAGCATCATCAATGTCCCTTCTTGGCGGAGCCATCTTACAAAAGAGAAAATTAATTAGTACCTAACAATTAGCAATCACAAACAGACTACCACATAAAATCCTAAATCTACCCATCCTACCCATCTCTCAAGTTTATTATTTAAAGGTCAAGTGATTTTAAGTGGGGTGCACAAACGTGCTTCGGGAGCAATAGGCTCTGATACCAACTGTGACACCCTTAAAAATTAGCGATAAATAAACGCGTAAATTCTACAGAAAAACTGACAGGATATGTTTGTAATTGGTTCAACTAGACAAAACCTGTAATTTCAAAAAAATTTCTAAACCAATCACAACATTTCCAACATTCCCAAGAGGCGGGTGCCAAAACCTACAATGCTAATGAACTAATTTACATGCCATAGCTAACGATAAGAAAATGTAATGATACAAACCCAAAATAGAAAAGGGAGACATATGTCCCTTCAAATATATACAAAACCAAAAGTTAAAAGGTTTACTATAAGAATAGCCAAAACTAGGTCCAAGGTTCCTTATGCTCACTAGCTCGTCCGTGACCCCAACAAAGCATCAACAACCTGTCAATCGCATTTTATACAAACACGAAAGCCACAATTCAGTGGGGAGTAACTTCGAGTCCTCCCAGCCACGAATCGTCATAATTAATGTAACATGTAGTAAAACATGTAAACAATATGACAATTAATCTAATTTCCAAGTATTATAACATATGAATACTAATTTGACCAATTTAAACTATCATGTGAAACATATAACAAATTGTAATCCAAACTTTATCAATTGTAACCGGCTTACATCTCACCTATTACAATTCATAAAATCACCATACAAGAAAGGGCAATATATCAAAGACAGGCATAAGTTCTTAGTACGGTCAATAGTCACTTTGTAACTCGAGTCTATACCACGAGGTAGGGAAGGTAATCGAACCGGTATCTTGGCTCAGCGGTTAATATTAATAAAACATGGCCAAGACACAACATAACCCTAGCCTAAAAATCTGCTTGAGACCTAGACATGCGGATACACACCACCGCACCCAAGACCCACAATTTTTCTAAAACAAAGTGAGTACCCTAAGGAGTCCACCAAAGGGTTGGCTAGTACTTAAGCTGACCACTTACTCTCAAAATAAGTAACGAGGTCATGCCCCAACTTGGATATAAATCCACTAGTCAGGAACACAAAGGCTATCAAGCAGTGAACATATACTCGTCAAAGACTATAAAGACCTATCTATGATGAAGGCCGAAATACTCACCTAGGACCTAGTCCCAGCTAGTCCCAGCTTGAATACTTTAGCCCACACCACACAAGACAAGTAAGACACCCACTTAACCATAAGAGGGCAGAGAGTCCAGCTTACCAACATAAATGCTAACATTCTATCATGTGAAAGGCTATATAAATGTCTATTCAGCAAACAATCCAACAGTATCATCAATAGGTATTCAATGCCAATTTCCAATTCTAACAATATTAACCATATTAAAGGCTTCAGGGAATCTAGAGCCGTTTCTACAATATAAGAAGCTACTTAAATTCAACTAACTACACATGTGAAATAGAGATATAATAAATGGCCTAAAACAAGAAAAAGGCCGATTATCTAATTCATTCAACCGAATTTTTACCCGCAACCCCAGCCCTGCGACAGGTACGGGTTAAATTGCGGCTGACCAATCACTCAATTAACTGACATCGCATCAGTCAAAGGGACTAAGGCTCAGTTTTCGGCACAACCAACAAAACATTACAATTATCGCTATATAATTCATTCTGAGCCTAATCTTTACAATTTCATTTTCTAACCTATACTAACATGTGCAACTACCAAAATAAATATAATTTTTACCTTTAACATAATTTTTACTACTAACTTGATTTAATTCAAAAGTTTACCCATACATTACTTATTCTAATTATATCATTAATGAACCTAAAATGACGAACAATGCATGGAAAACCGCGAAACAAGCAACGGGCCGACCCGGGCCAGCCGTGGGCCAGCCGTGGGCCTGCCGGGCTGCTGCCGGGCCTGCTACCGCCACCCTTACTCCTCTTTTTTTCCATTTTTGTTCATTATAACATCGTCTGAACACTAATTAATCGTTCCCAATACAACTATGTTAACTTATACTAACAAAAGACATAAATTAAGCATGCATGCATCAAATTTATCATGTGAAAATTTCTACTCAAACAAAAATCACCAAACATACAAAAACAACAAAGATTGTGACGATTATTCGTCGAGTAACTCGAAATATGTTACCTTAAGCTAGAAAATGAGCAATTAGCACCTTAAAAACCAAACCCTAACAAGCACTAGCCGCTATCCTCGACAATATACGAGTCCCCAAACTCGTCTTCCAATTCTTCACCTAAATAAACAAATAAAACACAAAAATAAGCATAAAAAAATACCGAAATTACCGAATTTCGTCTTGAAACAACTTAATGAAAACTGAAATTAAAACATACAAGGTTATAGATCTCGACGAGGGGATTCCGGAAATGTAAATTTCGTGAAAATCCGTCAAGAAACGAGGAAGTTATGACGAATTTTGGCTTGAATATGTATAAAATGGTGTTTGGTTTGGGTTTAGTATGTTGAAGAAGATGAAGGAAAGAAAAAAAAATCAGAAAAAAAAAGAAAAAGGGGAAGGGGTGCCGCGGGTTAGGGGAGAAAGAAAGGAAGAGAGCGGGTTTGAGTCGGGATTTTTACGAGTCGGTTTTGGCTCGTTTCGATAATAATTAAAACCGTAGGTCAAATGCAAATTCCGACAAGACCAAAGTTCTTAAACACTAGATTACAAGAAAATTGAATACTCATACGACCCATTTCCAAATTCGTTTACCCAATGTTCAAAAGAATTGTCATTTCCCCCCGATAAGCCCTTATTTCGAAATAAAAGATTTTTACACGGTTTAAACTATTTTTAAACATTTCGAAACTATCAAAATAAATACTTTTCTTCAAAATATAATAAAATTATATTTCTTTGAATTATTTTTTTTTTTACTTTAAATACTTAAATATCAAATTTTATTTGATTAACAAATTATTTCCGAAATATATTAACGGCCCGAAATTACGGGGCGTTACAATTCTTCTCGGGGATCACTCTCAATTTCAATATCCTACATTATTACGGTATTAATTCCGGTATTTAAAACACTATCTAGTAGTCAGAATATTAGAATATGAAATTATTTATTAAGAAACTTACTTCATCCAAACAAATAGGTGTGCCACATCAATCTGGTCTAGGCCAGCCCAAACGGCTAGCATATCCCATGATATAAGTGCTTGGCGCTCAACCTCTAGAATATCCTCCTCGAGCGGAATAACTATCAATTGCTCGGTGGCTATGCGATGGCCAGCCTCCTCATGCAGTTTCCTCATCGTCGCCGTTCTTACTTTTTGCATGTAATCCTTCCCAGAATATTGTGAGTCGTTTAAACTCCTAACTTCTTTCAGGTCCGGGAAAGAATGAGTCTTTGATTTTGTGCTACTACCACCAGCCTACACATGTAGTAGATAATTAAAATAATAAAAAATCCAAAGGTAACATATCCTAGTTGGAGTAATAAAAATAAAAGCGTACTTAATTAAATACCTCGTCAACCTGCTCTTTCAATGATGAGGTAGTAGTAGCAGGTAAGACTGGGGACTTAGGCTTATCAGTCTTTTTTGTCCCCTACACAAAATTACCATGCTTTTTATAAATACAGACAAAATATAGATAAAGGGAGCGAGGTTTTTAAAAAAATGGAGAAGTTAATTAAATACCTCATCAAGTTGTTGTCTCGACGAGGTCGTTGGCATGTCTGTGGACTTAGGCTTATCCGCCAAAGCCGGCTTTTTTGTTCCCTACAAAAAAAAAATAACATATAAATTTAACATATAAAAACATTCAACAATTAAAAATGTAACATATATATAAAGGTATTTCTTCTAACCCCAACTGCTTTCCGCTGCTGAGGCGGAGATATCTTCGCCAAGTAGATGTGAGTTTCAGGCCATTGGATTAAACTTCCAACCGCATCTCCCAGAATGGTAATGTCGCCACGAACTGGGCCAGGCAGTTGAAAGTTTTCATGGCCTGGAAAGACTGTAGTTATCTCTACTTTGGTATGATTCGGCAAAAGTTTTTCGCCATGAACTACGATTTCGCTGCAGATTTGGTGTGCATTTCTACGAGACCCGGCCAACACGCACATGTGGCTTTTCGGTTTAGGGTCAAGCAAGAAAAACGGCCTCTTGTTTACGGCTTTGAAGAATATACACATACATTATTATATCCCAAAATTTAATAGAATTCATATAAATTTAACTAATTAAACACTTCATGCATACCATCGAAAACAGTGGAACGACTTGAAGGGGATGTATCTTTGTTTTCCATCACCGTCTTCTCAAGTTGCATCTCCTTTTCGGACCCATTATTTACCTAATAAAATTAACCAATGGCACCAAGTCAGAAGTTATAGCATTAGAGTGGGGGAACACACCCCTTGATCTTACCCAAAAAAAAAAGAAAAGAAAAATAAGGAAGTATTAGGTACCTGATCGGCTTTAGTTGTTACAACTTGAAGCATTATTAGGTACCGATCTTTCGAATCTCGTTGACCGATACTTCCTTCTCATGTATTGCCAAGGTAGTAGCGGCCTCTTGACCAATCTGTTGTACCTTATTATTACCCCCTTTAGAAATGACATCCTCCATCATCTTCACTTCTTCTTCGGAAAGCTTGCCTCCAAAGATTCAGCTTTAGTAGTACGGATGCCATTAATCAAGTGCGTGCCAAGAATGTAATATGTCAGCAATTTTTATCCCAACAATAACATGTGAATTGAACTTAAATGAAAATAATAGAATAAATGTTACCATGTCAGCCTTCTCAGACTTAGTCTTCCTTTTCTTCTTTATCGGGGCAGTTGTCCCATAATATTTCGTTACTCCAACCTGTAACGGACGCCCCTCAAACGACCTGGATGTTCGGGTCGGCCGATCGCTCTAGCAAGAACGTCATTACGACCACTGGGAGTGAATTTCCCTTCTTCTACCTCTTTCAATACGTTGTCCTATAATATATTAAATAAACTTCAAATTATATTTTTGACTAAAATAATAAAGTTAGTAATGAACTCGTCTTAATAAAATAATGCTTACTATGTTGGCCAACACTTCCTCATCATATTTGTCACGCGACCGGGATCCTTTAGGCGTGTGCCCTTCTTTATAAGTTACATGCCGATCCACCTCTTTCACTCCCTTTGCCACCTACACATTAACATGGTAACATTTATACACGTAAATGTGTATCAATGCAAGTCCAAGTGTGATTAAAAAAATAAAGTCTCACAGGGGAATAATGCATGCTACTTACGAGGTTCTCTTCTATCTTTCTGTAACCGCCTCGAGAACCATACCATTTCCCCTTCTTGCATGAAATGTTAGCACGATTTCTTCTGCTAACGGCCTTTAAATAATTATATAAAAGCGCAAGTAGATGAGATAATAAAAAGATTATATAAAGGACTCATTAATTAAAAAAATGATAGGTAAATCGTTAAAAGGCGAGGATATTTAACCTGAAACTTCTCAGTAGTTCTCATCTTTTTGAAAAGATCCCATTGTTCCTGCTTGATGGTGGGACACTTGTTTTCCGGTGGGCTCTTACGCATCTCCCCCGTTGCCTTGTCCACATACAACCAATCCCTAGTAACGTCACACCTCCACTGCCTGTGGACATCCGCTGCCTTATGCATTAAATACTTATCATGGCTTTCATCGGGTATAATAAAGCCTTCCTTTACACGAGACAAGTATAACTCCACCAATTTTGGATTCAAATTTCTAAAATCATCTAAATGGATAGGCACAAACTGTCTTGTGCAAGTACCAATCCAACTGGAGAAAAAACCCGCATTTGGACCAGTAGGGAAACCCATCTCACTCCATGTTATTTCCAACGGCTGTTTAGCGGCTATAGCTGCAAGGACTTTCTGGCACTTCGTAGCACCCCTTTCACCAGGCTTATTATCTTGAGGCTTATTATTCTTTTGACTTCTTTTACGTTTTTCACCCATGATAATCCTAAAACCCAAATATGAATGATATAGGAAATGAACAACTTAACAACGTACATGCAGAGTATTATCTAAAACCCTAAACCCTAATAGGAATGAAAATTTAAAACAACAGATTGAGCTTCTAAAATCCTAAACCCTAATAAGAGGAGTGAAGTAGATGATGCGGGATGATAAAGATAACAAATCAGACGAAAAACAAACAGATGCATGAAAAAGAAAAAAGATGATCGTCTTAAAACCCTAATGACGAAACACAAAATTAAAGTGAACATACCTGATGATGATGATGATAAAGAGAACGAGCAGGATGATAAGGGAAGGCAACAGAATCTGGGCGTCGGAAATTGGGCGACGACCGACAACGAGAATGTAGAAAGCGAGGAAGAGAGAAGAATTAACTCAGGATACCAACGGTTGAACTAATGTTGTGTGTGTTTGTGTATGGTATGCTGTATGGGTTTGTAAATTAGTTTTTTATTAAGACAAACTATTGACAACGGGTGCTCAAAGAAGAACCGTTGTTATATGTTAATAACAACGGGTCAATAAAAGTCAACCGTTGTCAAAACTTTATTACAACGGTTAAAATATACCCGTTGTAATATATTTTCACCAAATTTGCGCCAAATGAAATATGTCAAAAAAATCATTGACAACGGGTAGAGGTACTACACCCGTTGTTGAAAGTATTAACAACGGGTAATTTAAATATAACCGTTGTTATTGTTGAACCTCTTTTTTTTTTTTTTAAAATTACTGTAATTCCATTACAGTCCAAACCTGTAACAATACATACTGTAATAGCAGAAGCACCATATACTGGAACATTATTCAGCAATTTCAACACCAGCATCCACATCTAATAATAAGATCAAGAAAATAAGACAACACAAAGATGCATGCATACATCGCATATCTAAGCTACAGGATTTACCATGCCATGCAAATTTGGGAATTTTTATTTAACAATATAATGACCATTATTGATTTACCAATAAATTAAACCATCAAATTATTGGTCTGAAAATGACTCAAAATGTTGGCCGTCCATATCACTGTGTCCTGATGAACTACCTCAGGATCGGGGACGTTTCTTGGATGTCATAGTTTCTTCGTTAACCCAAATACCTTCACCATGGTCATCACGCATATAGATGCTTTCAGTGTCCTCATGATCAGTGTCAACATCGTCGAAATAAGATACAGTGGTAGACTGATCCATTCCCTCAAAAACGACATCCTGATCATCATCACCATTATCGGATGGACTACTCCTCCTACTCCTTATAGACAGTACAACAGACCACTTCTTATCCATAGGATCGGTGACATAGAACACTTGTTTAGCTTGGGATGCCATTATGAAAGGATCATCCTTATTATTGCCAACCTTACCCAGATTGACCAACGTAAATCCCATCTTATCCTTTCGGACACAATGGATGTTGTTATCAACCCAGTTACATCGAAACAAAGGCATTGTGAAATCAATGTAATCTAGTACCAATATTTCTTGAATAACACCATAATAAAGGCATTTTCCCCAAATAGGCTTTTTATCTTTTGAAGTAGCAAAGTGCATTGCCTCAAATTCAGAACTCACACCACTATTTTGCATTGTGCTCAACTCATCTTGCTCGCGGGTGTAAAAAGTATATCCATTAATGGCAAAACTGTTGTAAAAGGTGACCCTGGCATTTGGACCTAAACCAAGACGTAGTAACCTAGGAGAGATGTCATCACCAGTTTGATCAGTACACTCTAAGACAATATTCCTAAACCAATCTGCAAACGTCTTCGTATGCTCGTTCCCAATCCACTTCTCGGTCTTGTTTGGGTGATCGTATTTGAGCTCATCTTTGTTTTTGTTGAATATAAGGTTGCACCTCATCTTCGTTGTTTAGCACATACGTGTGTGCTAAATGCAACATTTCACGTGTCACAATTTTTTCAACCCGGCCCCTAATACCTTTTCCGGTCATCCAGTCACTATGACGATTCTTAGGAACGCCAATCAACTCCTCAGGGGAGAGATGAGCGTAACAATATGAAAGAGCTTCGTCTAAAATAGCGCGTTCAGCAATACAACCTTCCGGACGATACCGATTAGATGTATAGTCCTTGTAGACTTTCATCAATCTTTCGAAAGGATACTGGTATCTCAAGTACACGGGCCCAAGGTACAAAATCTCCCTAACCAAGTGAATGGTCAGATGAATCATGATAGTGAAGAAAGAGGGTGGAAAATACATTTCCAACTGACAAAGAGAGGTTACAACGAGGTCCTGCAATGAATCCGCGTCATCGGGATCGATGACTTTCTCGCATATGGACTGGAAGAAGAGACAGAATCTAGTTATAGCATATCTTACCTTTTCAGGTAAAATGGAATGAATAGCCACAGGTAGTAATTGTTGCATCAAAGTGTGACAATCATGTGACTTTAACCCGGTGAGTTTTAGGTCTTGCATCGACACTAGGCTTTTGATGTTCAACGAATAACCATGTGGCACTTTAATTCCATTCAAGCATGCACAAAACTCTTTTTTCTCATTCCGTGAAAGGGTAAAAGCTGCTGGCGGTAAAAATGTACGATTACCTCTCTTCTGTGGTGCCAACTCTAGCCTAATACCCATCATTTTCATATCTTCCCTAGCTGCGGCGTTATCCTTTATTTTACCAGGAACATTCAGAAGGGTATTGATAATATTATCACAGACATTTTTCTCAATGTGCATGAAATCGAGGCAATGCGACCTCCAGTGTCGGCCAATATGGAAGTTTATAAAAAAATATGGATCTTTTCTTATACCCACGAGTAGACAATTTAGAGCCGCTCTTCTTCCCATAATCTATCTCAATATGCTTTACTTTCTGATAAACTTCATGCCCACTCAAAATTCTAGGAGGTTGACGAAGTTCTTGTCTTCCATTGAATGCTTTCTGCATCTTGCGATAACAATGGTCATGATACAAGAACCTTCTATTTCCCATATACATATACTTACGAGAAGACTTCAAGTATTCAGACTCGATATCCTCCCCACACAATGGACAAGCCTCTTTCCCATGAACTGTGTGCCCAGAAAGGTCGCCATAAGCCGGATAATCAGTTATTGTACACAATAACATCGCTCTCAAATTGAAAGTTTCGTTCTTATATGCATCAAATACTTCTATCCCACTATCCCACAACAATCGCAAATCATCTAGAAGAGGTTCCAAATATACATCTATATCATTTCCAGGTTGTTTAGGGCCGGAAATTAACAACGACAACATCAAATACTTTCTTTTCATGCACACATATGGAGGTAAGTTATAAATAGCCAACACTACTGGCCAAGTACTATGTTGGCTACTCATGTTTCCGTGTGGGTTCATTCCATCAGTGGACAGCGCTAGACGTAAGTTTCTAGGTTCATTGCCGAACTCGGGATACTTAGCGTCGAACGATTTCCATTGCTTACCATCTGCCGGGTGTCTTAGCTTTCCATCATTTATTCTTCCTGTTTCATGACAAGTTAACATTTTTGCATCATCGGGATTCGCATAAATCCTTATGACTCTTGGTATCAATGGAAAATACCACAACACCTTAGCCGGGATCCCTTCCTTATCCTTATAACGCCACTCCAAACATTTAGGGCAGTTGGTTAAGTTTTGATCTAATTTCCGATACAATATGCAATCATTTGGACATGCATGTATTTTCTCATATTTCATACCCACTCCTCTTATTAGTTTTTTCGCCTCATATGTCTTAACAGGTAGAACATTACCATCAGGAAGCAACTCCTTTATCAAGGCTAAAAAACTAGTGAAACACGTGTCACTCACCCCATTTGCCCCCTTGATATTATACAACTTCACCACAGCCGACATTTTTGTGAACTTACAACCAGGATACGAGAGGTGCTTGAGACTCACACAACTTCTCATACATGTTGTTAAGGTCATCCCAATTACTAGTGTCATCACCTACATCTTCAAAAGCAATGGACTCATCATCATTCTCTTCATTATCTATAGACCCAACATTCAACTTCTCTACTTCCAACTCTTCCTACTCAAAAAACTCGGCAAACTCAGGATCATCAGTTAGCCTTTCGTGTACCTCAACATCATCTTCTTCAGAGTTATTCTCTTCCTCTAATGATTCCCCATGAAAAATCCAACGTGTATAGGATCGACTAAATCTCCACTTTTCTAGGTGTATTTTAACGTCCGGAAAAGCCATATAGCTAATATTACCACATCTTTCACAAGGACATGCAATACTAGAAGAACCTTTCAAATTGTTCGAAACGAATTCATAAAATTCAGCTAAACCATCCTTGTAGGTGCGGTCACTCATATTTGCATCAATCATCTAAGTTCGAGTCATTATTCTACATTCGTAATAATAGGCAACTAATTCAGAAAATACAATAATAGGCAAACAAATAAACAAAATTCAGGAAAACAATTAAGCTAAATTATCAACAAATTAGATAATAACCCAAAAAATCCTATATCTATAAGCGTTGCTAAGAAACATATATATACCTGATTGATAAACACGATGAGGGAGAGAAGACGTGACAACAGTGACGGAGATGAAGACAGAGAGACGATCAGGGAGGAATGGAGGATGATATAGTAGCAGTATTAGCTTGTGTTTGTGTTTTGTAGCGTATAGTAGAATAAAGCAATCTGTTGTTCTTAAGATTTTCATAACATATATAACAACGGTTATTGAGTCTACAACCGTTGTTAAAAAGTATTAAAAACGGGTTCTAATATAACCGTTGTGATTACTTTTCACTAATTTGGCGCCAAACCATTAACAACGGTTAAAATTTAACCGTTGTTATTAGTTTTTTCATTAACAACGGTTTTTCAAGTATGACCCGTTGTTAAAACCAATAACAACGGTTAACAACACAGAACCGTTGTAATTAAGTTTGGTAAAATTCGCGGAATCAATTCTACAACGTGTTTTGATGATTTTCGTGAATAAGCGTTGTTAAAGGGCCGTTGTGGTTGCCTGTATTTGTAGTAGTGTATTGGAGGTTTTATTTCTCTAGTTTTTTCTTAGAGAGTTATTGTATTTCTTACACTAGAAAAATCATGTAAAGTATGAATGAATAATAATAGAGAAAAACTCTCTATATTGCTCTTTAGAAAACCGGAAAATGGGGAGAGGAGAGAGCCCAATGCATGCTCTCCTTTTCTTCCCAAGAGAAGGCTATGTTGCATGGCTATCATTAGGTTTTATAATTATGTCTTCCACTTATAAATAATCAACACAATTTTATCCTAATGCTTCCTCCATTTCGGTACACACACATAAAATGGATGAGTCCGTTTTATTTGTGATTTTGTCAATATGTCACATGTGACACATTACATGACATCTTATTTATAAAATGTATTTTTAATAATTAAAAATCAACATATTAATAAAATATGTCACTTATAAAAATTATCATAGTAATTCATAATTACTTGTACCAAAAGTGTTTCCGAATTATAAACTACAACATTCTGTACTTATAATAATTTATTCATTCCGTTTCAATTGTTTCCGTAAACAATAATTTCATCTAAGTAATAAAACAATTCGATCACTTAGACCGTATCTTATTTAATCAAATTACAATGAGACACGTAAATATCACCTCCAAAATCGTCCGTCAATTTTAAGTAATTTAATTAACCCGTATCGTCATACGATCAATTAAATATTCAATTAAGAGTGTTACCCTTTAGGTATGACCTAAGGGGATCAACTGATCACCACCGTCGCACGACAGTAATGTCAAACTCTAGTCAGGCAATCATTACCGATATGTGTGGACCAGTTGACTGTAAAAATATTACATCCCACATGTATTCTGAAAATGAGACTTAAACATGTGATCATCATGATCGACAGTTGTGATCGCATTATTGTCGGAGGACACATATTCCAACAATCTCCCACTTGTCTTCGACAAGTGTGCGTCACCAATTCTCTTGTCCTATTACTATCTCCCACTCAATGCAAGGTGTCTTTCAGGTCGTACTTGCAAGTGATCATATCGAGAGTGGTTTCCTCGATCTGGAGAATAACTGATTGACCGGATTTATCTACCATAGATACCTTCCGAGCATGGCCACGCATTTCCAGTTCATTACTCCTCGAGTGGCCCTGAGATATTGTTTTAACCCTGACAAGGGGGTGGACAATTCCTATCGCACTCATTCCCTTCGACTAGCCACAGCCATCATAACCCAAAATATGCCCATTTGACCCCATTTACGAAGGTCATAGTAACACAAATCAAAGTTAATCTGAAACTGTGCCACCTTAGGTGAACAGTCTTTAGTCAAAAGAATTGACTCATTAGAATACTATAGTAGCTCTCGCCACGACTAGGCTATATAAATTTGCCAGAACTCTATAAGCGGTCAAAAGGCCCGACAAAGTGTTCCTAACAGTCTGCCTATGTGACCGACTAGTCATCTCACATGACTCTATGGCACTTGAACTTGCCATCAATCGCATCACACTCTAGTCACTTCGAGACGTCACCTCATACAAGTGACTATGAGCGAATACCATGTTAATCCAGGTTCATTTTAACGGGGTTCAATATTGTCTCTACAACCCGTTTGGATGTAACAAAGTATATAAAAGGAGTTTTCAGATATAAAAACTCGAACGACAAATGTGATTATCATATGAGTAGTCAATACTTGATTACTACTTCATAATTTTATAATCCATTTTCATCTTATATGTAGTTTTTCATCTCAATGCAATTGAAATGACATATGACATGACTCATCATGTTAAGCCCATGAGAAGGCTTTGGTTAGTAGGTTTTATCAACTTCTTGTAACTTACTCAACCTTACTACATACTCGTTTTCCTTTGTAATGTATACATTTGCATTACAAAACTTTCTGAGTACGTGTCGAGATCCAATCAAGACATAGGCCCTCTAGCCTTAGAATAGCTCCCACTGTTTTCAAAGTGTGCGGGACTCATCCTTCTTGCACATCTCATGATTGCAAGTGTACTCAATTTCCGTTGTAAATATTTCTCATTGTTCTTTATTGCCTAGAACGATTCTAGAAAATCTATTTCTTAAATAACATAGCCACAATGGTATCTTAACCATCCTGATGTGTTTTGATTATGGTTTTGTTGGAAACCATGCGCAATCTCAATTGTCATTTGTGTAACACCCTTACACAAAATTGCATCATAAACACTTTGCTTTACTTCCTTAATGCTTCTGCAAGCACTTAAGGGTAATCTTTATTGCTTACTCGGTAAAGATTACCTAAATTTGATTTTGAAACAATTCATCATTCTCAAAGTATATGAAGTGTTATACATCATTACTCATTTAATTGATCTGGCAGCGGAAGCAAATGGAATCAATCAAATATGTTCAACTTGATTGAACTAGTCATGAATCTTATCAACATAAGACTTCTAATTTGACGCTAATATCATGTAGATTTATCTTCATAAATCCGGATATTAAAGATGTATTATAATACTCCATAAGTCTTAAATCATTCCCAATGATCAATGTGTCATCCACATATAAGACTAATTAAAATTTCCGTAACTCCCACTAAACTTCATGTATAAACACAACTTCTCGACTTATCGGGAAATTTTTTATACCATGATCAAATCATTGATTCCAACTCATTGATGTCCTACTCAAGACCATCTCTTAAGTTTCACATTATCTTAGGATTGTAAGAATCTATAAAACTCATGACATGTATTGAATACATTCCTTCTTTTTGAAGAAGTGGGTTTTAGATTCACTTGTTGTATATCCTCATAATGAAACACAATCCCTAAGAAGATCCAAATAGACTTAAACATTTCAACTAGTGCAAAACCCTTTGCCACCAATCAAGCTTTGAAATCTCTCTTTATTAGTGCAAAACCCTCTGTCAATAATCAAGCCTTTTATTTCGGATTTTCATGGCTCTAAGCCTTGTAGTGAGTTGTGACTTAAACACTCTCATGTAAGTCATATGTTCATTACTTTCCAGAAGTAATCAACTTGAATCAAATAATTTCTTTGTAAGTTGCAAGCTCTTTACTTTCTAAAAGTAACACTAATTCATCATCTTCAACAAGTGATAACTTTAACCTCCTAGGTTTTGAAGAAACAACGTCTTACACAAAACGTCTTCATGTAGCCAAGAAAGACCAGTTTCTTGTGACATAACATTCTTTGTGGCTCTTGAATAATTTCTCCCACTCTGCCTTCTAGAAATAAACTTGTATTCTAGAAAGACAGCTTTACGAGCCACAATCCCGTCGTACTCGTGATTATAGTAAGGAAAAATGAGCATTTGTTTCTTTTGAAAACTTACAAACATGGTACCCTAACATTTCATATCTCATATGATTCATTTTAGATTTAGTGGAAAAATAATTTAGACAAAATGATAAAATCCCCAAAATGATCAAGTAACTCAAAGTAACTTGATTGAAGTCCAAACCATATTGAATAGCGTTTGATTTCTTATCCAACCACACATTGTCCCATAATGTGTGTTGAGAGAGATTAACTTGTGATACTATATCACATTTTATTTGGCTTATATCAAAGTCTTCACTTTGATAATCCCATCACGACTAAATCGTGATTCCTTGAACTCTTTGAACTTCTTCAAAGATTTCTCTATTTACCTTATTAAGTGAACACATTAGCGTCAACTTAAATCGTTGGTAAAAGAAAATGATCAACCTATTTTCGATCAATGATTTACAACATCGATCTCCTTTTCAACCAAAAAGGCACGAGGCATCTTGCCTTGAATACAAGATACGCATATACCATAAGATCTAATGGTTTCAAGAGTACTCGATAACTCTTTGCGTTCATCATTCCAGAATTTAAGGTTTAATCTTGGGTTACCAATTTGAGTCTTGCCTCATCTATATGATATATTATTCTAGTTTGTTTTAGAATATAATCACCTTGATAATGGGCTAGCCATACATCAACTCATGGTGTATAGGGTCACAAAAGTAAAACCTCTTTTGTATCTTAACAAGTTTATATTCTTATTTAGAGTTTATTCACTTAATAGTCATAATTAAGGTCGACAATAAACCCAAAACTAGATTGAGTACACAATGACTTTATCTCTCGACATCATTGTTGCTAGTCATCATATTCTAATCATCCTATGTATCAAACATAATGATGAAAACCACCATTGGTTTCTAATATTGACGAAATGGTACTAGCAAAACTTATGTCAATCAAATAAATAAAGAACTAAGTCTTATTAGATGTCCCACAACTAACTTGCTTATTCTTTAACAACTTGGGGTAGTTTTCTTTCTAGTGTCCAACAATTAAGACAATGGAAACTTTATCGGTCGGGATTGATAGGTTTAGTATCGTTATTCTCAATAACTTTACTTTTAATATTACCTTATATCAATTCCATTCTAATTTCACTTCTTTAAACCTCATCCTTTTCGTAACGGTTTAAGAGAATGCTCCCACTTATTTCAATGAATCTTTGCTTAGAGAAGCAAAAATTTAATTTCATGAAGACTACTCTTCAATTTATTCGTTTAGTCTTAAAACTTTCATTGAAGTGGTTGCGTTATTTTAGTCAATTACGATCTAATTACCAAGACAATTGTAATTTGACATGTTAGTCAATAATCAAAAAGCCCTTTTGATAATGAATAACTTCTATCTATACTTTTCACAAAAGATATTTAGCAATGGTTCATATGAGGTTTTAGAAGCAAATTCATATTTGTCTTTAGTTACGATGTTTTAATGGAGATTTGAATCAAAAATCGAAATGATATCGTATATGAATTGTGGTAAAGAAATAGAACAATATGATAACGGAATAGTGGAAAACTTAACATTTATCGTTTTATTAATACTTGTAAATAACAAGTGAAGCATTTACATAGTGACCTCTACCCAACTATGATAAATGATTCCAAGACCCAAATTCATATTAACTTAGGCATCGGTAAAGCCGAATACACCCCTTATCAATATAACTCGGTGGATTAACTCTTTAATCGATTCTACTTTTAGAACTCTTGG
The DNA here is from genome assembly GCF_048544455.1 of Silene latifolia. Classification (NCBI taxonomy): domain Eukaryota; kingdom Viridiplantae; phylum Streptophyta; class Magnoliopsida; order Caryophyllales; family Caryophyllaceae; genus Silene; species Silene latifolia. The sequence goes on from NC_133528.1 coordinate 85,842,181, forward strand.
TCGATAAATTTACATTATAATTTATCTTTAGCCCGAAACACATCCGGCAACCTTCGAGAATACTTTCGTTGAGTTCAACCCAAATTTCGAATAAATGTGTCCATGATCCAAATTTACATCAACTTGGGCATCGGTAAAGCCGAAAACAACCCTCATCTTTATAAATTCGGTGGGTAGACATTTATCACCCACTTCCCCTACGTAACAAGGTTTGTACCCCGGTAAAGTCGAGTGCACTCCCTCACGAAATAGGTTTTCATGGTTTCTACTTTTTGGTAAGGCTAAGTCTCAATTGTTTATTTTTAGCGAGAGGTCATGTCAATTTATTATCTATCACGTTTTAAGTGAACTAAAGCGGTGAACTACGATAATTATAATTGACACGGTCGATAAACTCGATTAAATGATAATGCATGTTTTAGTTATGGCGATTTAGCGATGCATGCAACATATAAATAAAATGCAAAGCATAAAAATAAATCCCTAGTATGGCCTTCCTAAAAAAGTAAATCTAATAAACTATTTTACAAATTTGGAAACCAACTCCTTTGGTCCCTTGAACTTCGGTCTTGGCACGCATTTTAAGGCAACACTTTCTTTGATGGATCGCCTTCTAGAGTGGCACCGTCTTCAAGGGACTCCGGAATAAATAAATTACATAATGAATTACATAATTTCCTATTATACATTTGTAATTAAAATAAAAATAAATCTATTAAATTACAAAACGGTGATACGAGATCACAATAAATTACAACCGAATCGATATTCCCATACATTTCGGGTAATATCAATTAAAAACTAAGGCCATACTAAGTAAAAATTACATAATTCAAAAATTACATAAAATAAAATTATGACAATCATAAATAAAATGCAGCATTATAATATGTATGAACATGCCCAATTTTATGCTAAATCGCCTTTAAGGAGCCAATATCGTATATTAAACGGTTTTTACGGATTTGCGTGATTCAACCTTTTAAAATTACAATAATTACATAAATTCATATTCATGTACAAGTTAATTACCCTAACCAACTTAGGACTCAAAATTAGTCTCCACTAACTATTAGATAATAATTAACTTATATTTCTCAAAATTGTTCATAAATGGACACAAAATTACAAAATAAAGCCATAAACTTCAAATAAATCACAAAAATTTCAAATAAATTCAAAATTTTGAAATTTTAAACTCATGAACATTCTGGAAAAATACCATGACACTCATAATGTTCAAAAGCTTAGGTTAAAAATTTCGAAATTTATCGGGAAAAACAATGTTGCGGTTTATCGGATTTATCAATTATAATCATAAAAACATGAGAAAAATTATATTCATCAACTTTTCAATTTTAGATCTGGAATAGGTAATAAAAAGCAACATGTGACGTTTTTCCTTAGTCATGAAGTATGTTTTAGCAATTTATACTAATTAAAGTCACTATTTATGTTATTTTTCATCAAAAATTCATAAATCATGCAAAAAGACTTTATTATAGCCTATTATTTTACACACATCTTGTAAAATTTCATGTGACAACATACTAAATTTCTATGACCAGATTCGAAATATTTATCATATTAACCTATTTTTCATTTAAATTCGATTTTTATCATGAAAAATCCATATTTCGAGCATAAGAACTCCAAAAATTATGAAAATTTACAGGTCATCTAAAAATAATATATGTGAAAACATATCCAAAAACCACTGGAAAATTCGAAGTATAGCTAATTTTCGTCCAAAAATGACATTTTTATCATAAAAATCACATTTTAATGCCATTAATATATAAAATGAACAATAAAATCCATAAATTAAACCAAAATATCCTAAAAAATTTTAGGACCAGAAACTTTAACATGCATAAATGATTTCGTGATATATCATAATAAACACAAATTTATAAGTTTTATATGTTAATCGTATAACTCGGAAAAACTATAACCGATTTGCATGCAAACAACCTAAGGCTCTTGATACCGCTTGTTAGAAATCTATATCTCATTACTTAACATATTCATATATGTTACTTTTAATTTAGTCATAAAATTAAATACAAATCTTATGCATGCAAACTAAAATAAATATAGAGAAGAAATCGTTTTCCTTATTATAAAATTTCGGATCAAAGGGCACAAGTAAGATCTCCTTCTTACTTGTTCTTGAGCTTTCCTTATATGGATGAACAAAGATTCAAAGATAGAATCTCTCCCAAAGATGAATACCCAAGATAACCCCTTAATAGATTAATATTATTAGATCTAGAATAATAATAATCTTACTAAAAATTGACCCAAAATATTGTTTTTGTCTCTTGTAATTTCGGTCAAGAGAAGATGATATTGGAGGTTTTATTTCTCTAGTTTTTTCATAGAGAGTTATTGTATTTCTTACACTAGAAAAATCATGTAAAGTATGAATGAATAATAATAGAGAAAAACTCTCTATATTGCTCTTTAGAAAACCGGAAAATGGGGAGAGGATAGAGCCCAATGCATGCTCTCCTTTTCTTCCCAAGAGAAGGCTATGTTGCATGGCTATCATTAGGTTTTATAATTATGTCTTCCACTTATAAATAATCAACCAAATTTTATCCTAATGCTTCCTCCATTTCGGTACACACACATAAAATGGATGAGTCCATTTTATTTGTGATTTTGTCAATATGTCACATGTGACACATTACATGACATCTTATCTATAAAATGTATTTTTAATAATTAAAAATCAACATATTAATAAAGTATGTCACTTATAAAAATTATCATAGTAATTCATAATTACTTGTACCAAAAGTGTTTCCGAATTATAAACTACAACATTCTGTACTTATAATAATTTATTCATTCCGTTTTAATTGTTTCCGTAAACAATAATTTCATCTAAGTAATAAAACAATTCGATCACTTAGACCGTATCTTATTTAATCAAATTACAATGAGACACGTAAATATCACCTCCAAAATCGTCCGTCAATTTTAAGTAATTTAATTAACCCGTATCATCATACGATCAATTAAATATTCAATTAAGAGTGTTACCCTTTAGGTATGACCTAAGGGGATCAACTGATCACCACCGTCGCACGACAGTAATGTCAAACTCTAGTCAGCCAATCATTACCGATATGTGTGGACCAGTTGACTGTAAAAATATTACATCCCACATGTATTCTGAAAATGAGACTTAAACATGTGATCATCATGATCGACAGTTGTGATCGCATTATTGTCGGAGGACACATATTCCAACAATTTCTTAGTCACCCTGTAGTTGACAAGGTTAGCATACCAAGGCTCAACGTCTTTCATAGCATATAAAGATTCATGTGGTATGCTACCATCCACTACTCCCATGGTCTTCACTAGATCCTCATTGATGTGAAGCCTACTCAAATGGTCGGCTACCACATTAGCACTCCCTTGTTTGTCTTTGATCTCGATGTCAAATTCACTCAACAAAAGAACCCATCTCATTAGCCTTGCCTTGGTGTCCTTCTTGTCTACGAGTTGTCTTATGGATTTGTGATCGGTATAAATAATGACCTTGGCACCCAAGAGATAAGCCCATAACTTTTCAATGGCATACACCACCGCCAAGAATTCCTTTTCCGTGGTGGTGTAGTTTCGTTGAGCATCATTCAAAAGTGAAGAAGCATATTGTATCACATGAGCTACCTTCCCCTCCCTTTGGCCTAAAACCGCACCAAGGGCATAATCGCTAGCATCGGTCATGATTTCAAAAGGAAGGTCCCATCTTGGAGCTTGAATTATCGGGGCCGTCACAAGCTTTTCCTTCAAATAATCGAATGCCGACCTACAAGAATCATCAAAAACAAACTCCACATCCTTGTGCAAAAGCTTGCACAAGGGGTAAGCAATCTTGAAAAAGTCTTTAATAAATCGACGGTAGAAGCCCGCGTGTCCTAGGAACGACCTTATCTCCCGAGTATTAGTGGGATATGGCAAGGTTTTTATTACTTAAACCTTAGCCACTTCCACCTCAATCCCTCTCTTTGAGACTATGTGTCCTAACACGATGCCGCTTTTAACCATAAAGTGACATTTCTCGGAATTCAACACAAGGTGTGACTCCGTGCATCGTGATAGGACCATAGTTAGGTGGTCCAAGCAAGCTTCAAAATTGTCTCCATCGACGGTGAAGTCGTCCATGAAGACCTCTAAGACTCTTTCTACAAGATCCGAGAAAAGACTCACCATGCATCGTTGAAATGTACCCGAAGCATTACACAAACCGAAGGGCATCCTTCGGTATGCATATTTTCCGAAAGGGCATGTGAATGTTGTCTTGGATTGATCCTCCGGGCATATGGGGATTTGAAAGTACCCGGAGTATCCGTCCAAGAAACAATAGAATTCCTTCCCCCTAGCCTCTCTAGCATTTGGTCTAGAAAGGGTAAGGGGAAAAAGTCTTTAAATGTCACAGCATTTAAGCGGCGATAATCGATGCAAACTCTCCACCCGGTTTGAATCTGAGTGGGAATTAAAGCTCCTTCCTTGCCCTCGATTACCGTCACCCCACCCTTTTTCGGCACACATTGAGTGGGACTTACCCATTCAGAATCGCTAATGGGGTAGATGATTCCCATTTGGAGTAATTTGATGATCTCTTCTTTCACGACTTACATCATTGGTGGGTTCAATCTTCTTTGTGGTTTCCTAACCGGCTTTGCTTCTCCCTTCAACCGGATCTTGTTCATGCATACGCTTGGGCTTATTCCCTTAAGATCCGCAATGCTCCACCCAAAAGCTTCCTAGTATTTGTGCAATACATCCACCAATCTCTTCTCTTGGTCACCCTCAAGTTGGTTTGATATTATGAGGGGTAGGGTGTTGTTCTTCCCAAGAAAAATGTACTTCAAGTGGTCGGGAAGTGGTTTTAGATTGGGAGTGGGTGGTTTTATAATGGATGGGAGTGGTCTTTCAAGGGAGGCCTCTAGGGGAAGGAATTTGGCTTGGTAGTCATAAGAAGAAGAGGAAAAAACAAGACTTAGTGGAGCTGGGAATTGCGCAGGCTGCGCTGGTGAGCTGCGCAGGCTGCGTTGGGCTGCGCAGGCTACGCTCTGGAATTGCGCAGGCTGCGCCTTGGCTCGGCATTTCTTCCTCAATTCCTTTCATTTCTTCTTCCTCCTTAGATTCTTCTAAGGGTTCTTCCTTCTCCAATGCCTCTATATTTTCCTGCACATCATGAGACAACAAAAACCGCAACTCTTCCTTCTCGACATTGTTAGTAAGGGCCACTTCAAGTGGGTCCCTATGACTCAATTGGTAAACTCGATTTGCCAATGGTTCAATTATATCAAGAAAGTAGCAAAAGCTCAAATCATCGGTCTTTTTCATGGTCTCATACACATTATACTTCAAAATTTTCCCTTCAAATTCCATGGTCAAATTTCCATCATACATGTCAAGTTTTGTTTTGGAGGTTCTCATGAAAGGCCTCCCTAGCAAAAGGGGTGTAGCCTTGGAGTCCGGTTCCATGTCCAAAACATAAAAGTCGGCCGGAAACATGAACCTATCAACCTCTACTAACACATCTTCTACAAGACCTTTGGGGTGAATCGTAGAGCGGTCCGCCAATTGGATCACAACATTGGTCTTACATAAGGGAGGCAATTCTAGGGTCTCATAAACGGCGTAAGGCATGACATTAATAGAGGACCCCGAGTCTAGCATAGCTCTAGAAAAAGCTTTGCCTCCAATTGAGCACGGTATAGTTAGCATGCCCGAATCATCACACTTTTTGGGAAGATTTCGTTTGAAAATTGCCGAGACATGCCTACTAATCGTGACTCTTTCAACTCCTTTCCTTGGCTTCCTTTTAGGGGTGCAAAGTTCCTTGAGAAACTTTGCATACCTAGGGACGGATTTAATGATAGTAAAAAGAGGGATGTTGACCTCACATTTCCTAAAAGTTTCATAAAGATCGGAGTCTTTATCAAACTTCTTGGGATTTGTGAGGGCACTAGGAAATGGTACCTCCGGTTCATATTCTCTTTCGATCTCTTCAATTTGATCCTTTGTGTTGGTGCTTCCTTTCTTTTCTTTGTCAATGCTTAAAGGATTCTTTTCTTCTTCTTTGTTAGCTTTTGAAGATGTCCCTTTTCTCTTGTTCAATCAGAAGCTCTTCTTCAATTTGCTTTTCGATGTCAATGACCTTTTCTTGTGACTTTGCCCTTCTCTTCTTCTTTGGAGGAGATTCTAAAGTTCTCCCCTTCCTCAATGTCATAGCACTAGCATTTTCCCTAGGAGGGAATGTAGTGGAGGGAATAGAAGTGGAATTCCTTTGGTTTTGTTTGGCAAGTTCTTCGGCAATTTGTCCAAGTTGAACCTCAAGGTTGGCAACCTTGGCATCACTAACACTCTTGTAGGCATCAATCTTGTCAAACCTCTTGTTTATTTTAACTTGCTCTTGAAAAATGTTCTTAAGCAAGTCTTGAACACTTGGTTCCTTTTGATAATTGGTGTTGTTACCTTGGTTGCCAAATTGGAATGATTGACCGTGGCTTTGGTTACGACCTTGGTTGTTGGAATTACCATTCCTATTTCCTTGAAAATTGGAACCTTGACCTTGTCGGGAATTTTGGTCTCTCAAGTGATTGAATTGGCCATTAACAAAGCTTTTGGAAGTGTCACCACCCCAACGAAGATGAGGGTTGTCTCTACTCCCAACATTGTAGGTATTTACATTAGGGTCATAATTGTAATATCCTCCCCCGGAAGGATTCCTAGCATTGTAATTTCCATAACCCATTGCACTCACATTTTCCACCCCAATTCCTTCTTCTATCATAATGGGGCAAGCTTCCTCCAAATGAGGACCTTGGCAATAGTTGCATTCCACTTGATTCCTTTTACTCCCTTCCTTGTTTAGAGTGTTGCCTATCATGTTTTTCACTAGATGAGTTAGGTCATTCACACTTTGCTCAAGATTTTGAGTAGAAGAGGAGGAGGTTCCCATTGAAGATGCATTTCTTGATCCCCTTTGACTTCTACCATAACTTCTTATGGTTGAGGCAAGTCTCTCAATGATCTCCTTAGCATCCGCTATGGAATAATTCTCCAAACCTCCCCCGGTGGCGGAATTGACCATCCTTTGATCTTCTTGGCCTAAACCTTCATAAAAGTTAACAAGAAGGTCATCCCCACTCAACCCATGGTATGGGCATTGAGCCACCAACCTCTTAAATCTTTCCCAATATTCGTACATGGTTTCCCCATTAGGGTCTTGCTCTATGGTGGTGATTGCCTTTTTTGCATGGTTGTGGCGCGAGTCGGGATAGAATTTCTCAAGGAAGGCCGCTTTCATCTCTTTCCAAGTACTTATGGACCCCGGAGTGAGATAGAAAAGCCAATCCTTAGCCACATCCATCAAGGAAAATGGAAAGGCACGAAGCTTGAATTGATCCTCCGTCACTCCGTTTGGGATGGCTCCTTCACACATCATGTGAAACTCCGATAAGTGCCGGTTAGGATCATTTCCCGCTTGCCCATGGAATTTGGGTAAGTTGTGAATGAAGAAACCTTTAAGTTAAAAGTTGGCATTTGCTCCCAAAGGAGGGTATGTGATGCATAATGGTTGTTTATCGTAGTTTCTTGCCCTTATCTCACGAGCTGTTAGGTACTCTATCGAGTAAGGCTTACTCTTTCGAGTAAGTGAGTTTTGCATTCTGGACAGTGTTCTTCATGGTGGGTACTCGATCGAGTAGGGGCTACTCGATCGAGTACCTCAGTTACTCGGTCGAGTACGTTGGTTTTTACGGGTTTTTGGTCGGGTTTTGATAGCAACGCGAGAATGATATATAAAGTACTTCCATCAATTTCTTTTTCTTTTATTTTATTCAAAACATTTTACAAAAGAGAACAAGACTACTTTGCATCCTTTTCTCACATTGCTATCAAATCCAAGGGCTTGAGTCGTTGGATTTCGGAGTTCTTTACACCTTTGAGATCGTCGTATTGTGGGTAAGATCCTAGTACCGTTTTTATATTAATTCGTTAGTTTTGGTTAAACCTTAATTGGGTAATTTGGGGGTATTTGGGAGTATTGTTGATGTTGGTTTGTAATTGCATGATTTTGTGTTGATAGTTGGTGATTTCGTAGAGGAGCACTTTTGATCTGCTGATTATGTCGATTTGTGGTGATTGCATTCCAGGTAGGGTTTCCCTACTCAGTTATTGTATACATAATATTAAGATGGTTGTTGGTTGTTGGCATGTGATTATATCGTAACTGATTTGTTATTGTTGATATTGTAATTGGTTGTTGTTGATTGTCTATGGTTCGCGAGGTGCGCCCTCGGCTGAGTGGAGTCACTTTCGGGAGTGGCTTCACGCCCTTGATTCGCCCCTTGTGGTACCTGTCACAAGGGGGATGTGCACATTAAGGAACATGGGTTTATCGCTCGATAGAGATGAGCGGGGCTTAGGTGGGAACGGCTGCAGTCTCATACTGGCGGTGTGAATTACTGGTTGCGACTGGTAATCTGGCAGGGCTAGACCTTTAGGCTAGCCAGATGATTGGTGATGTGACGATGTTGGAGGATTGTGATTGTGTATTTGTTTTTGTTTTTGTTTTTGTTTTTGTTGTTGTTGTTTTTTTTTTTTTTGGGTGAAAGTTTAGCTTTCTATTAATACAAATAAACAAACTATTACAAACTACCAACAAATGGTACAATTTTTAAGTACATGAGTCATTTTGATTAGGAGCTAATCATAATTACCCATGTCATCTCTTCCTGACATTACATTTTAAAGCCAAAACAATGATCTAGTTTTCATTATGCTAACAATTTCATGGACTACCCTATCAGGATGAGCAAGGGCTCCATCAACATAGACAAAATTTCGCTGTCTCCAAACCATGTAATAAACTGTCTGAATCCAGGCAATAGTGGCCATTTTTTTAACTTTTGACCACGGTTTGCTGTGAACCCATGGCAAAAGAGCAATTGCAGGGAACCTGATGCAGAGTTTGAGGCTGATCTTCCCCAGAATTCTTTTGGTGTATTGACACTGCTGAAACAGATGCAAATGAGACTCAATTCCCAGGCCACACACCAAGCAATCCTCATCTTGACTGATGCCCAGATGAAATAATCTGTCTTTTAAACGCAGAGTTTCTCTCGCAATCAACCAGTTAATGAATGTGTGTTTTGGCACAAACCAGAGATTCCAGACATACTTGTTGATAGGAATAAAGACTAGGTCGTTAAATACTAGAATTAAGCTACCAAATTAGATATTTATAAACCAAACTTGACTCTACACTATGCAATTAAGAATAGTAGCAAAGGGAAGTAAGGGTCGAACCCAAGAGAAGAGATTAAAACTAAAAGCTTGTATTAGACTAATGACAATGAACAAAACACAAGACTAAACACAAACTATGGATATTAACAATGGACAACAATTGAGACAGATAAGAGGAGAATTGGCATGGAGAAAACAAGTGACAAAATGGAAATGATGTGATTTTTCCTAAGAAACAAGGCAACAAACACTTGGTATGCAAGCAACAATTATAAGAGATGAAAACTTGGTATAATCCTACAAGCTTCAACTTTTCCCAAGGCAAGACTCTTTTCTCTCCAATTTCATTCACCCAACAACAATCCTGAAGAAATTGATCACCACTATCTAAGCCAACAATGATAATCCTACTTAAACTACAATTTCCAACACTAAGCCATGTAAGAATTGTAGCCAAGAGCATGAAGAACACAACCAAGAGGGAAGTAAATGGGATATCAATAGAGCATGTCTAAGCCAACAAACCCAATGATACAAACAATTTCTACTCACAAATATTGATACTCTAAGCCAAGATAACAATAATTATGAGATGCTTCAACAAGTTATCACAAAAGCAAAGAACTTTGCAACAAACAAGCAATAGATGAACATTAAAGAGGCAAGGGTAATTACTTCTCATAACAAAACATTCATCATGCCATTCAAATATAGAAGTTGAAATAAATGAAAGATTAGAGAGTAGAGAGTCAATACAATGATAAAGTCGAAGACTTGAAACGGATTACACCAAGCAAGGAAGGATTTAGCCTTCCATAGTCTTCATAAACCCAAAATACAAAGAAAGATTAAAAGTTGAATGAAAAAAAGTCTTCTAAATTATTACAAGATTCAAACCCTAAATGATGAGATTAGATGAGATGATATGATGTTCTCTATGATTTCAGGTCTTCAAACTCTTGGGTATATATAGGGCTTCATGAAAACCTAAAACGATTTCCACTTAAGAAGCCCAAAAGAAGATTAGAAGACCCCGTAAAACAGAGCTGCGCAGCCTGCGCCAAAAACCTTCTTGCCTGCGTAATCGTGCACAGCTGCGCCCCATGTTTGCGCAGCCTGCGCCTGGGCTCGCACTTTGGACTTCTAATTTCCAAGAACTAGACCTCTTCAATTGTTCTCATTTCTTCTAATCTTCACTCCTCACTTCTCCCCGCTGGATATTAGGCCACATGTGAGCCGCTTGTGCCTTGTCTTGACCGTTGAAAGGTTCTCCTTGACCCTCGGGTTCCGTGCGTCAAAATCAATTGTAAAACCGAGGTAAAATGGACAAGTTTCCACATCATAACCGATTATCAAATACTAGGAAAAGCACACTTAAAGACCCATATTAAAAGATACGAGGGTGATAAAATCACCCTCTTAGACCGACATAAAACACTACTATCACTTGTACCAAGTAACCATAGGTTGTTTCTGCCTAATCCAATGGTACCCACTGGATACAGAATATCCAGCAGGGTTTGCAACCAACACACTAACATTAAAACCCAGAGAGAATTTGTTTTTGATTTTGCACATGGTCTTCCAGCTCCAAGACACATCTTGTTTAGGGGAGTATGAAGGGCAATCAGCATCCTTGATGTAAATATGGTTGATCCATCTTACCCATAAAGCATCAGGTTTAGAATGGATCCACCAAGCTAGCTTACCAATGGCTGCTGCATTCCAATAGTAGCTATTTCTAATACCAAGTCCTCCTTCACATTTGGGCACACACATTTTCTACCAACTAACTAGGGGTGACCTCAAATATTCTGTAGAGCTATCCCATAGACAGTTCTACCTATTGCATCAATCCTTCTGAGGACACCTTTAGGTATAACAAAGATATTAGCCCAATAACTGTACAAAGATGTAGGTATAACATTAACCAAAGTTAGCCTGCCACTATAAGATAATTTCCTTGCACCAAATCCTCTAATTTTGGATGTAACATTATCAATAAGTACAACACAGTGCTTGAGAGAGAGCCTGCTTGTAACTATGGGCACTCCCAGATATTTGAGAGGTAGACCACCCTCCACAAATCCAGACACCTCAATAATATCAGCCTTCACTGAGTTATGAACTCCATTAAAATAAATGTTAAGACTTCATAGAGTTCATTTGCAACCCAGTGGCTATAGAGAAGGTGGAAAAGGCTCTTAGAAAATTCATGATAGATTGGATATCACCCTTTGAAAATAGAAGCAAGTCATCAGCAAATAGTAGGTGTGATAATTTAAGTTGACCACAAAGAGGATTAAACTTGAAAGGCATTGTTGAAGTCATATTATCTAAAATCCTTCTCAAATACTCCATAGTAGTAGTGAATAAGAGAGGAGTGATAGGGCCCCCTGTCTTAATCCTGTAGCCCCTTTGAAATATCCAAAATTCATTCCATTCAAAACCAGGGACTAAGAAGCAGTTCTTACACAAGTCATTACTAAGTGAGTGAATTTAGGAGGGAAATGTAGAGCAGAAAGTATTTGTTCCAGGGAGTCCCAATTTACTGAGTCATATACCTTTTTGAGGTCAACCTTCATTAGACATCTAGGTGACACAGACTTCCTATTATAAAGTCTCACTAAATCTTGACAAATCAATATGTTCTCAATGATTGTCCTACCTTTCACAAAGCCCCCTTGGTTAGGGCTTATAATATTAGGGAGGACTCTAGACAACCTAAAACATAAGATTTTAGATATGGCCTTGTAAAGAATATTACAACAAGCAATAGGCTTGTATTGAGTGACATTTTGGGGGAGGTCACATTTAGGAAAGAGAGTAATAAAGGTATGGTTCACCTGTTGAAGCAATCTACCAGTGGCAAAAAAATCAAGCACAGCTAGACACACCTCATCTCCAATGATAGACCAAGAATCCTTAAAGAATGCATTGGAAAACCCATCAGGGCCAGGGGCCTTGTGGTTTGGAATTGAAAAAATGGCATCCTTGACCTCACTTTTTGTAAGAGGTTGCAATAAGATATCCCAATGCTCTTGATTACACACCCTACCCAGCTGCATAACAGAGACACTCACTGGGGTAGTAGTAGCAGTAGTTCCAAGCAGTTGATGATAATAGCTAAGAAAGGCATGTTGGATTTTGTCTCCATCAGTGTAAGTGCGCCCTTCTATATTAGTGATCCTGAACACCTTAGTTTTATCACTTCTATTCTTCAGGATACTATGAAAGTATTTAGTATTATTGTCCCCCTGATTAACCCATGTAGCTTTAGATTTTTGCAGGAGAAAACTATCACATGCACTTTGAAGTTCTCTATAAACAATAGTTGCTTCTCTTTCCTTGTCAATAAGATAATGATCAGTGGGATTCAAATGTAATCCAGTTTGAATTGCATCCATAACTTTCCAAGCATGTACAAAGCTATTCTCAATATCATAAAATAGTTATTGCTTGTTCAACTTCTTCAGAGGTTGTTTTAAACTCGTCAATTTCATTACTACCTTAAACATTTTGGTACTGATACGTGCATTTTATATAGTCTTTTTTAGCCTTTATTGCACGTATTTCCATGCGATTCTCGTAGTTTTACATTGCGAAATGCCCTGAATAGTCTACTTTGGTTTGTTTGGCCTTAATTGCAGGGACGGACCCGAAAGTAGCGGAATCGTGCCTTTTTCAGTCCCCTTAGCATGCATTTATGGAGATGGAAGATTTGGAGCGGAATTACTATGCCTTGGGAAGCGTGAAGTGGTCTCGGAAGCTAACCAACAAAGAAAGAAAGCTGGTTCAGTGGCTAAGTACTCGATCGAAGCCTTTTTTGTTCGATCGAGTGGATTTGGCGGTCAACAGTGCTCGATCGAGTTCCTGATGTACTCGATCGAGAGGTGGAATCTTGAGAGTACTCGATCGAACATGTTCACTGTTCGATCGAGAGGTTTTGCTGGGAAGTTATGTTGGAATATGTGTCCTCCGACAATAATGCGATCACAACTGTTGATCATAATGATCACATGTTTAAATCTCATTTTAAGAATACATGTGGGATGTAATATTTTAAAGTCAACTGGTCCACACATATCGGTAATGATTGGCTGACTAGAGTTTGAAATTACTGTCGTGCTACGGTGGTGATCAGTTGATCCCCTTAGGTCATACCTATAGGGAAATACTCTTAATTGATTATTTAATTAATCGTATGCCGATACGAGTTAATTAAACTGCTTAAAATTGACGGATGTTTTTGTTAGTAAAGTTAACGTGTCTTATTGTAATCTGATTAAATGAGACACGGTCTAAGTAATCGATTTGTTTATTACTTAGATAAAATTATTGTTTACGAAACAATTGTAGTTGAATGAATAATTTATTATTATAAATACAAGACGTTGTAATTTATAATTTGATAAACCGTATTGGCACAAGTAATTACGAATTACGAGTCGATTTTGTATATGAAATATTTTATGAGTATGTTGATTTTTAATATGTTAAAAATACATTACAATTTCACATGTCAAATAACATGTCACATTTGTCACAATTGACAAATGACAAAATAAAATGGACTACCCATTTTATTAAGAGTGCCGAAAATAGGAGGGTGTATTAGGTTTATATTGTGTTTCTATATTCTTAGTGGAAAACACAATTATATCCTAGTCTCCTAGCCTTGCATGCCTAGTTGTTTCTTGGGAAGAAAATTGGCCTCATGCATTGGCCACCTTCTCTCCTCCAACCGGTTTTGCCATAGTGAAATGGTAGAATTTTTCATCTATCATTTCATTATTCATTCATCACACACATATTTTTCTAGTGAAAGAAAATTAACTCTCCATCTTGTGAAGAATCTTAGAGAAAAATAAACCTCACAAAATCTTTCCTCTTGAACCGATTTTTTTCAAGAGAACAAAATTAATTTTTGTGTCATATTTTAAGTAAGACTAATCCTAATACTAGATCATATTATTTTAGTCTTTCAGAGTATTCCTTGGGTATTCACTTTTGGGAGAGATTCTATACTTGAATCTTTGTTCATACATTATTTGGAATGCTCAAGAACTAACAAGAAGGAGATCTTGTTGGTGCCCATAAAGCCGAAATCACATAGTAAGGAACATGATTTCTTCTTTACTTCTATTTATGTTTGCATGCATAAGATTTGTAATTATTTTATGACTAAATAATTTCTCACATATATGAATATGTTAAAAATGAGATATAGATTCCCAACAAGCGGTATCATGAGCCTTTGGTTGTTTGCATGCAAATCGGTTATAGTTTTTCCGAGTTATACGATTAACAAATAAAACTTATAAATTTGTGTTTATTATGATATATCACGAAATCAATTATGCATGTTAAAGTTTCTGATCCTAAAATGTATTTAGGATATTTTGGTTAATTTATGGATTTTATTGTTCATTTTGTATAATAATGGCATTAAAATGTGATTTTATGATAAAAATGTCATTTTTGGACTAAAATTAGCTAAACTTCAATTTTTTCAGTGCTATTTGGATATGTTTTCACATATATTATATTTTGATGACCTGTAAATTTTCATAATTTTATGAGTTCTTATGCTCGAAATATGGATTTTTCATGATAAAATCGAATTTAAATGATAAAATAGGTTAATATGAGTAATATTTCGAATCTGGTCATAGAAATTTAGTATGTTGTCACATGAAATTTTACAAGATGTGTGTAAAATAAATGGCTATAATGAAATCTTTATGCATGATTTATGAATTTTTAATGAAAAATTACATAAATAGTGACTTTAATTAGTGAAAAATTGCTAAAACATACTTCATGACTAAGGAAAAACGTCACATGTTGTATTTTATCACCTATTTCAGATCTAAAAGTGAAAAGTTAATAAATATAATTTTTCTTATATTTTTATGGTTATTATTGATAAATCCGATAAACCGCAACATAGTTTTTCCTTGATAATTTTCGAAATTTTTAACCTAAGTTTTTGAACATTATGAGTGTCATGGTATTTTTTGTCCAGAATGTTCATGAGTTTAAATTTAAAAATTTTGAATTTATTTAAAATTTTTATGATTTATTTGAAGTTTATGGCTTTTATTATAATTTTAAGTCCTTTTATGAACAATATTAAGAAATATAAAGTTAATTATAGTCAATATGTTAGTGGAAACTAATTTTGAGTCCTAAATTGGTTAGGGTAATTAACTTGTGCATAAATATGATTTTATGTAATTTATTGTGATTTTAAGAGGTTAAATCACGCAAATCCGTAAAAACCGATTAATATACGATATTGGCTCCTTAAAGGCGATTTAGCATAAAATTGGGCATGTTCATATATATTATAATGCTGCATTTTATTTATGATTGTCATAATTTTAGTTTATGTAATTTTTTGAATTATGTAATTTTACTTAGTATGGCCTTAGTTTTTAATTGGTATTACCCGAAATGTATGGGAATATCGATTCGGTTGTAATTTATTGTGATCTCGTATCACCGTTTTGTAATTTAATAGATTTATTTTTATTTTTAATTACAAATGTATAATAGGAAATTATGTAATTTGTTATGTAATTTATTTATTCCAGAGTTCCTTGAAGACGGTGCCACTCAAGAAGGCAATCCATTAATAACGGTGTTACCTCGAGATGCATGCCAAAACCGAAGTTCAAGGGACCAATGGAGTTGGTTTCCGAATTTGTAATAGTTTATTAGATTTACTATTTTAGGAAGGCCATACTAGGATTTTATTTATGCTTTGCATTTTATTTATATGTTGCATGCATCGCTAAATCGCCATAACTAAAACATGCATTATCATTTAATCGAGTTTATCGACCGTGTCAATTACAATTATCGTAGTTCACCGCTTTAGTTCACTTAAAACGTGATAGATAATAAATTGACATGACCTCTCGCTAAAAATAAACAATTGAGACTTAGCCTTACCAAAAAGTAGAAACCATGAAAACCTATTTCGTAAGGGAGTGCACTCGGCTTTACCGGGGTACAAACCTTGTTACGTAGGGGAAGTGGGTGATAAATGTCTACCCACCGAATTTATAAAGATGAGGGTTATTTTCGGCTTTACCGTTGCCCAAGTTGATGTAAATTTGGACCATGGACACATTTATTCGAAATTTGGGTTGAACTCAACGAAAGTATTCTCGACGGTTGCCGGATGTGTTTCGGGCTAAAGATAAATTATAATGCAAATTTATCGACCAAGAGTTCTAAAAGTAGAATCGATTAAAGAGTTAATCCACCGAGTTATATTGATAAGGGTTGTATTCGGCTTTACCGATGCCTAAGTTAATATGAATTTGGGTCTTGGAATCATTTATCATAGTTGGGTAGAGGTCACTATGTAAATGCTTCACTTGTTATTTACAAGTATTAATAAAACGATAAATGTTAAGTTTTCCACTATTCCATTATCATATTGTTCTATTTCTTTACCACAATTCATATACGATATCATTTTGATTTTTGATTCAAATCTCCATTAAAACATCGTAACTAAAGACAAATATGAATTTGCTTCTAAAACCTCATATGAACCATTGCTAAGGATCTCTTGTGAAGAGTATAGATAAAAGTTATACGTAATCAAAAGGGTTTTTGATTCTTGACTAACATATCTACTTACAATGAATTGTTTTTCATATGCTTAATTGAGTTAAGTACTTTGAAATGTTTTGGTAGCTAGATTTGTTGGAAATCAAAATTGACCAAAATACCGAAACCAGTTCAATGAAAGTTTTAAGACTAAACAAATGAATTGAAGAGTAATCTTCATGAAATTCAATTTTGCTTTTCTAAGCAAAGACTCATTGAAATGAGTGGGAGCATTCTCTTAAACCGTTAAGAAAAGGACAAAGTTCAAAGAAGTAAAATTAGAATGGAATTGATACAAGGTAATGTTAAAAGTAAAGTTATTGAGAATAACGATACTAAACCTATCAATCCCGACCGATAAATTTTCCATTGTCTTAATTGTTGGACGCTAGAAAGGAAACTACCCCAAATTATTGAAGAGTCAACAAGTTAGTTGTGGGACATCTAATGGGACCTTCTGTTGGGAAATGTGTCCTCAACAATAGTGCGATCATATGATTTAAATATCATTATTAAATCTCATTTTAAAGAATACAATTGGGAAGTAATTTTTACTGTCAACTGGTCAACATATATCGGTAATGATTGGTGACTAGAGTTTGACATGCGTCGTGCGACGGTGGTGATCGATTGACCCCTAGGTCATACCTATAGGGCAACACTCTTAATTGATCATTTAATTAATCGTATAATGTTACGAGTTAATTAAATTACTTGAAAAATTGACGGACGATTTTGGAAGTAATATTTACGTATCTCATTGAAATGAGATACGGTTGAAAGTAATCGAATTGTATCATTCCTCGGATGAAATTATTGTTTAAAGAAACAATTAAATTTGAATGAATTATTATAAATATGATTTATAAATTGGTAAAATATTTTGGCACAAGTAATTATGAATTACTAAGTCAATTTTTGTATATGACGTATTTTTATTAATACGTTGATTTTTAATATGTTAAAAATACATAACAAATTTATGTTACATATGACATGTGACATATTGACAATTGACAAAAATAAAATGGATTTCATGTTATCCATTTGGACCGAAATATTGGACATAATTAACATATTCTTATAATGTTAATTAGAGTAGTGGAAGATGTAATCATTCTTTTTACAACTAGGCATGCATACCTAGTGCTTCTTGTGGAAGAGCACCTAGCCCATGCATTGGCCTTCCTCTTCCTCCCAACCGGTTTCACCTAGAAAAGAACAAGGGTTCTTTTGCTTATTTTTATTATGATTCACCATATGAATGTGTGGGTGATAATATTATTCATTCATCTCATAAAAACTAAGTTTTAGAAAGAGAAAAGACTTCCTCTCCTATTCTCTCCCAACCGGTTTTGGGGATCAAAATACCAATTTATTTTGGGTCATTTTTCACAAGATTAATATTGTACTAGTTCATATAATATTAATTTTATTCAAGAGTAAGCTTTGGGTATAATTCCTTGGGAGAGATCCTACACTTGGATCTTTGTTCATCCAAAAGGAAAGCTCAAGAACAAAAGAAAAGGAGATTTCTTTTGTGCCCATTTGAACCGAAAATACAATGTAAGGATATTATTTCTTCTTTATTTTGCTAATTTGTTTGCATGCATAAGACCTTTATTAATTTTATGACAAATTAATTTTAACATATATGAGTATGTTAGTATGTATATAGATCTACGTTCCTTTCAATCGGTATCAAGAGCCATGGTTGTTTGCATGCAAATCGGTTAAAAGTTTTTCCGAGTTATAAGAATAACATATAAAACTTGTAAAATTTGTGTTATTATGAAATATCACGAAATTAATCCATGCATGTTAATATTTCTGGTCCTAAAATATCTTAGGATATTTTGGTTATATTTACGGATTTTTATTGTTCATATAATACAATAATGGCATTTAAATATGATTTTATGAGTAAAAATGTCATTTTCGGTCTAAAATTAGCTATACTTCTAATTTTCAGTTGATTTTTGGATATGTTGTCACATATATTATTTTGAGATAACCTGTAAATTTTCATAATTTTTGGACTTGTTATGCTCGAAAAATGGTTTTTTCATTATTAAATTCGGATTTAGGTGAAAAATAGGTTAATATGAGTTAAATTTCGAATCTGGTCATAGAAATTTAATATGTTGTCACATGCAATTTTACAAGATGTGTGTAAAATAATTGGCTATAAAGAAGTCTTTTTGCATGATTTATGGATTTTTGAAGAAAAATAGCATAAATAGTGACATTATTAGTGAAAAAATTAATAAAACATAATCTATGACTAAGGAAAAACGTCCAATGTTGCATTTTATCATATTTTTCAGATCTAAAATTGAAAAGTTAATGAATATAATTTTTCTCATGTTTTTATGATTATTTTGTTAAAAGCCGATAAACCGCAACATTGTTTTTTCCGGAAAATTTTCGAAATTTTTAACCTAAGTTTTTGAACATTATGAGTGTCATGGTATTTTTCCAGAATGTTCATGAGTTTTAAAATTTCAAATTTTGAATTTATTTGAAATTTTGTGATTTATTTGAAGTTTATAGCTTATTTTTGTAATTTTTGGTCCAATAATAAACAATTTTAGAAATATGAGTTAATTATGGTCAAATAATTAGTGAAGACTAAATTTTGAGTCCTAAGAGGTTAGGGTAATTAACTTATACATAAATATGAATTTATGTATTTTTGTGATTATAAAATGTTGAAATCACGCAAATCCGTAAAAACCAAGTAATATACGATATTGGCTAATTAAAGGCGATTTAGCATAAAATTGGGCATGTTCATACATATTATAATGCAGCATTTTCTTTATGATTGTCATAATTTTATTTATGTAATTTTGAATTATGTAATTTTACTTAGTATGGCCTTAGATTTTAATTGGTATTTCCCGAAATGTATGGGAATATCGATTCGGTTGTAATTTTTATTGTGATCTCGTATCACCGTTTTGTAATTTAATAGATTTATTTTATTTTAGTTACAAATGTATAATAGGAAATTATGTAATTTATTATGTAATTTTATTCATTCCGGAGTACCCAAAGACGGATTTCTTCAAGAATGGCGATACATAAAGACGGTGTTACCTCGAGATGCGTGCCACAACCAAAGATCAAGGGACCAATGGAGTTGGTTTCCGAATATGTAATAGTTAAATAGTTTTTTCTATTTTAGGAAAGGCCATACTAGGATTTATTTATTTTATGCTTTGCATTTTATTTATATGTCACATGCATCGCTAAATCGCCATAACTAAAACATGCATTGTCATTTTATCGAGTTTATCGACCGTGTCAATTCGAATTATCGTAGTTCACCGCTTTAGTTCACTTAAAACGTGATAGATAATAAATTGACATGACCTCTCGCTAAAACAATCAATTGAGACATAGCCTTACCAAATAGTAGAAACCATGAAAACCTATTTCGCGAGGGAGTGCACTCGGCCCTACCGGGGTACAAACCTTGTTACGTAGGGGAAGTGGGTGATGAATGTTAATCCACCGAATTCATGTTGATAAGGGATGAATCGGCCCTACCGTGCCCAAGTTGATATGGATTTGGATCAAGGACACATTTATTCGAAATTTGGATTGAACTCAACAAAAGTTTTTGATAAGGGATGTATCGGCCCTACCGTGCCCTTGTCGAATGTGTTTTGGGCTAAAGATAATTGTTAATGTAATATTATCGACCAAGAGTTCTAAAAGTAGAATCGATTAAACGTTAATCCACCGAGTTATATTGATAAAGGATGAATCGGCCCTACCGTGCCTAAGTCGATATGAATTTGGGTCTTGGAATCATTTATCATAGTTGGGTAGAGGTCACTATGTAAATGCTATACTTGTTTTTCAAGTATTAATAAAACGATAAATGTTTTGTTTTCATTATTCCGTTATCATATTGTTCTATTTCTTTACCACAATTCATATACGATATCATTTCGATTTTTGATTCAAATCTCCATTAAAACATCGTAACTAAAGACAAATATGAATTTTCTTCTAAAACCTCATATTATCCATTGGAAGGATCTCTTGTAAAGAGTATAGATAAAAGTTATTCATTATCAAACAGGTTTTTGATTTTTGACTAACACATCTACTTACAATGGATTGTTATTCATATACTTAATTGAATTAAGTACCTTGAAGCGATAAATTGTTTTGGTAATTAGTTTTGTCAAGAATTCGTAATTGACCAAAATAACGCAACCACTTCAATGAAAGTTTTAAGACTAAAACGAACAAATGAAGAGTAATCTTCATGAATTCAATTTTGCTTCTCAAAGCAAAGACTCATTGAAATAAGTGGGAGCATTCTCTTAAACCGTTAAGATGAGGACGAGGTTAAAGAAGTAAAATTAGAATGGAATTGATACAAGGTAATGTTAAAGGTAAAGTTGTTGAGAATGACGATACTAAACCTATCAATCCCGACCGATAAAGTTTCCATTGTCTTAAATGTTGGACACGAGAAGGAAACTACCCCAAATTATTGAAGAATCAACAAGTTAGTTGTGGGACATCTAATGGGATATTCTTCTTTAAATGTTTATATGATTGACATAAATTTTGCTAGTACTACTTCGTCAATATTAGAAACCGGTGGTGGTTTTCATCATTATGTTTGATACATGGGATGATAAGAATATGACGACTAGCAACAATAATGTCGAGAGATAGAGTAATTGTGTACTCAATCTAGTTTTTGGATTTAAAGTTATACTTAATTATGACTATTAAGTGCATAAACTCTAAATAAGGATATAAACTTGTTAAGATACAAAAGAGGTTTTCACTTTTTGTGACCCTATACACCACGATTTGATGTATGGCTAGCCCATTATCAAGGTGATTATATTCTAAACCAAACTAGTATAATATATATCATGTAGATGATGTAAGACTCAAATTGGTAACCCAAGATTAAACCTTAAATTTTGGAATGATGAACGCAAAGAGTCATCGAGTACTCTTGAAACCATTAGATTGTTAATGGTATATGCGTATCTTGTATTCAAAGCAAGATGTCTCGTGCCTTTTGGTTGAAAAGGAGATCGAGGTTGTATATCATCGATCCAAAATAGGTTAATCATTTTCTTTTACCAACGATTTAAGTTGACGCTAATATGTTCACTTAATAAGGTAAAAGGAGAAATCTTTGAAGAATTTCAAAGAGTTCAAGGAATCACGATTTAGTCGTGATGGGATTATCAAAGTGAAGACTTTGATATAAGCCAAAGGAAATGTGATATCGTATCACAAGTTAATCTCTCTTAGCACGCATTATGGAATAATGTGTGATTAGATAAGAAATCAAATGCTATTCGATATGGTTTGGATTTCAATCAAGTTACTTTGAGTTACTTGATCCTTTTGGGGATTTTATCATTTTTGTCTAAATTATTTTTCCACTAAATCGAATCATATGAGATATGAAATGGTAAAGGTACCATGGTTGTAAGTTTTCATAAGAAACTAATGCTCATTTTTCCCTTGCAATTATCACGAGCACGACGGGTTTGCGGCTCATGAAGCTGTCTTTCTAAAATACAAGTTTATTTCTAGAAGACAGAGTGGGAGAAATTATTCAAGAGCCACAATGTTATGTCGCAAGAAACTGGTCTTTCTTGGCTACATAAGACATTTTGTGTAAGCCATTGTTTCTTCAAAACCTAGGAGGTTAAATTCGTCACTTGTTGAAAATGATGAATTCATGCTACTTTTAAGAAAGTAAAGAGCTTATAACTTACAATAGAAATTGTTTGATTCAAGTTGATTACTTCTAGAAAGTAATGAACATATGACTTACATAAGAGTGTTTAAGTCACAACTCAATACAAGGCTTAGAGCCATGAAAATCCGAAACGAAAAGGCTTGATTAGTGACAAAGGGTTTTTTGCACTAATAAAGAGAGATTTCAAAGCTTGGTTGGTGGCAAAGTGTTTTGCGCTAGTTGAAATGCTTAAGTCTATTTGGATCTTCTTAGTGATTGTGTTTCATTATGAAATACATAGCAAGTGAATCTAAAACCCACTTCTTCAAAAGAAGGAATGTATTCAATACATGTCATGAGTTTTGTAGATCCTTCCAATCCTAAGATAATGTGAAACTTAAGAGAGGGTCTTAAGTAGGACATCAATGAGTTGGAATCAACATTTTGATCATGTGATAAAACTTTTCTCGATAAGTCGAGAAGTTGTGTTTATACATGGAGTTTAGTGGGAGTTACGAAAATTTTAATTAGTCCGATATGTGGATGACATATTGATCATCGAGAATGATTTAAGACTTTTGGAGTATTAAAATACATCTTGAATGTCCGGATTTATGAAGATAAATCCACATGATATTAGCGTCAGTAAGAAGTCTTATGTTGATAAGATTCATGACTAGTTCAATTAAATTGAATATATTTGATTGATTTCATTTGCTTCCGCTGCCGAATCAATTAAAAGGAAATGATGTATAACACTTCATATGCTTTGAGTATGATGAATTGTTTTCAAAATCGAATTTAAGTAATCTTTGCCAAGTAAGCCATAAAGATTACCCTTAAGTGCATGCAGAAGCATTAAGGAAGTAAAACAAAGTGTTTATGATGCAATTTTGTGTAAGGGTGTTACACAAGTGACAATTGAAAATTGAGATTGCGCATGGTTTCCGACAAAACCATAATCAAAACACATCAGGATGGTTAAGATACCATTGTGGCAATGTTAATTAAGAAGTAGATTTTCTAGAATCGTTCTAGACAATAAAGAACAATAAGAAATATTTATAACGGATATTGAGTACACTTGTAATCATGAGATGTGCAAGAGGATGAGTCTCGCACACTGTGAAAACAGTGGGAGCTATTCTTAGGCTAGAGGGCCTATGTCTTGATTGGATCTCGACACGTACTCAGGAAGTTTTGTGATGCAAATGTATACATTACAAAGGAAAACGAGTATGTAGTAGGGTTGAGTAAGGTACAAGAAATTGATAAAACCTACTAACCAAAGCCTTCTTATAGGCTTAACATGATAAGTCATGTCATTTCAATTAAATTGAAATGAACAACTACATACAAGATTAAATTAGATTATAGAATATGAAATAGTAATCAGGCATTGACTATTCATATGTGATAATCGCATTTGTCGTTCGAGTTTTTTCTTTAAAAACTCCTTTTATACTTTGTTACATCCAAACGGGTTGTAGTGACAATTGAACCCCGTTAAAGTGAACACGGATTAACATTGTATTCGCCCATAGTCACTTGTATGAGGTGACGTCTCGAAGTGACTAGAGTGTGCTGCGATTGATGGCAAGTTCAAGTGCCATAGAGTCATGTGAGATGACTAGTCGATCACATAGGCAGACTGTTAGGAACATTTTGCCGGGTCTAATGACCGCTTATAGAGTTCTGGCAAATTTATATAGCCTGGTCGTGGCGAGAGCTGCTATAGTATTCTAATGAGTCGATTCTTTTGACTAAAGATTATTCACCTAAGATGGCACAGTTTCAGATTAACTTTGATTTGTGTTACTACGACCTTCGTAAATGGGGTCAAATGGGCATATTTTGGGTTATGATGGCTGTGGCTAGTCGAAGGGAATGAGTGCGATAGGAATTGTCCATCCCCTTGTCAGGGTTAAAACAATATCTCAGGGCCACTCGAGGAGTAATGAACTGGAAATGCGTGGCCACGCTCGGAAGGTATCCAGAGTGGATAAATCCGGTCAATCAGTTATTCTCCAGATCGAGGAAACCACTCACGATATGATCACTTGCAAGTACGACCTGAAAGACACCTTGCATTGAGTGGGAGATAGTAATAGGACAAGAGAATTGGTGACGCACACTTGTCGAGGACAAGTGGGAGATTGTTGGGAAATGTGTCCTCAACAATAGTGCGATCATATGATTTAAATATCATTATTAAATCTCATTTAAAGAATACAATTGGGAAGTAATTTTTACTGTCAACTGGTCAACATATATCGGTAATGATTGGCTGACTAGAGTTTGACATTACTGTCGTGCGACGGTGGTGATCAGTTGACCCCCTAGGTCATACCTATAGGGCAACACTCTTAATTGATCATTTAATTAATCGTATAATGTTACGAGTTAATTAAATTACTTGAAAAATTGACGGACGATTTTGGAAGTAATATTTACGTATCTCATTGAAATGAGATACGGTCTGAGTAATCGAATTGTATCATTCCTCAGATGAAATTATTGTTTAAAGAAACAATTAAATTTGAATGAATTATTATAAATATGATTTATAAATTGGTAAAATATTTTGGCACAAGTAATTATGAATTACTAAGTCAATTTTTGTATATGACGTATTTTTATTAATACGTTGATTTTTAATATGTTAAAAATACATAACAAATTTATGTTACATATGATATGTGACATATTGACAATTGACAAAAATAAAATGGATTTCATGTTATCCATTTGGACCGAAATATTGGACATAATTAACATATTCTTATAATGTTAATTAGAGTAGTGGAAGATGTAATCATTCTTTTTACAACTAGGCATGCATACCTAGTGCTTCTTGTGGAAGACCACCTAGCCCATGCATTGGCCTTCCTCTTCCTCCCAACCGGTTTCACCTAGAAAAGAACAAGGGTTCTTTTGCTTATTTTTATTATGATTCACCATATGAATGTGTGGGTGATAATATTATTCATTCATCTCATAAAAACTAAGTTTTAGAAAGAGAAAAGACTTCCTCTCCTATTCTCTCCCAACCGGTTTTGGGGATCAAAATACCAATTTATTTTGGGTCATTTTTCACAAGATTAATATTGTACTAGTTCATATAATATTAATTTTATTCAAGAGTAAGCTTTGGGTATAATTCCTTGGGAGAGATCCTACACTTGGATCTTTGTTAATCCAAAAGGAAAGCTCAAGAACAAAAGAAAAGGAGATTTCTTTGGTACCCATTTGAACCGAAAATACAATGTAAGGATATTATTTCTTCTTTATTTTGCTAATTTGTTTGCATGCATAAGACATTTATTAATTTTATGACAAATTAATTTTAACATATATGAGTATGTTAGTATGTATATAGATCTACATTTCCTTCACCTTCTTCTTTAAATGTTTATTTGATTGACATAAATTTTGCTAGTACTACTTCGTCAATATTAGAAACCGATGGTGGTTTTCATCATTGCATTTGATACATAGGATGATTAGAATATGACGACTAGCAACTATGATGTTGAGAGATAGAGTCATTGTGTACTCAATCTAGTTTTGGGTTTATAGTTGTCCTTAAATATGACTATTAAGTGCATAAAATCTAAATAAGAATATAAACTTGTTAAGATACAAAAGAGGTTTCACTTTTGTGACCCTGTACACCGTGATTTGATGTATGGCTAGCCCATTATTAAGGTGAATATATTCTAAACCAA
Organism: Silene latifolia; assembly: GCF_048544455.1. Classification (NCBI taxonomy): domain Eukaryota; kingdom Viridiplantae; phylum Streptophyta; class Magnoliopsida; order Caryophyllales; family Caryophyllaceae; genus Silene; species Silene latifolia. The sequence continues at coordinate 85,868,557 of NC_133528.1, forward strand.
ACTAGAATGATATATCATGAAGATGATGCAAGACTCAAATTGGTAACCCAAGATTAAACCTTAGATTCTGGAATGATGAACGGAAAGAGTTATCGAGTACTCTTGAAACCATTAGATCTTATGGTATATGTGTATCTTGTATTCAAAGCAAGATGTCTCGTGCCTTTTGGTTGAAAAGGAGATCGAGGTTGTAAATCATTGATCCAATAAAAAGGTTGATCATTTTCTTTTACCAACAATTTAAGTTGACGCTAATGTGTTCACTTAATAAGGTAAATAGAGAAATCTTTGAAAAAGTTCAAAGAGTTCAAAGAATCACGATTTAGTCGTGATGGGATTATCAAGTGAAGACTTTGATATAAGCCAAAGGAAATGTGATATAGTATCACAAATTAATCTCTCTTAACACACATTATGGGATAATGTGTGGTTGGATAAAGAAACCAAACGCTATTCGATATGGTTTGGACTTCAATCAAGTTACTTTGAGTTACTTGATCTTTTTGGGGATTTTATCATTTTGTCTAAATTATTTTTCCACTAAATCTAAAACGAATCATATGAGATATGAAATGGTAGGGTACCATGTTTGTAAGTTTTCAAAAGAAACAAATGCTCATTTTTCCTTACTATAATCACGAGTACAACGGGTTTGTGGCTCGTAAAGCTGTCTTTCTAGAATACAAGTTTATTTCTAGAAGACAGAGTGGGAGAAATTTTTAAAGAGCCACAAAGAATGTTATGTCGCAAGAAACTGGTCTTTCTTGGCTACATGAGACGTTTTGTGTAAGACGTTGTTTCTTCACAACATAGGAGGTTAAAGTCATCACTTGTTGAAGATGATGAATTAATGTTACTTTTAGAAAGTAAAGAGCTTGCAACTTACAAAGAAATTGTTTGATTCAAGTTGATTACTTCTGGAAAGTAATGAACGTATGACTTACATGAGAGTGTTTAAGTCACAACTCAATACAAGGCTTATAGCCATAAAAATCTGAAATAAATTCCAAGTGAATTGTTAGATATCAAAGCTTGATTGGTGGCAAATGGTTTTGCACTAGTTGAAATGCTTAAGTCTATTTGGATCTTCTTAGGGATTGTATTTCATTATGATGATATACATATAGCGAGTGAATCTAAAACCCACTTCTTCAATTAGAAGGAATGTATTCAATACATGTCTTGAGTTTTGTAGATTCTTGCCATCCTAAGATAGTGTGAAACTTAAGAGAGGGTCTTAAGTAGGACATTAATGAGTTGGAATCAATATTTTGATCATGTTATAAAACTTTTCTCGATAGGTCGAGAAGTTGTGTTTATACATGAAGTTTAGTGGGAGTTACGGTAATTTTAATTAGTCTAATATGTGGATGACATATTGATCATTGGGAATGATTTAAGACTTGGAGATATATATAATACATCTTTAATATCCAGATTTATGGAGATAAATCCACATGATATTAGCGTCAAATAAGAAGTCTTATGTTGATAAGATTCATGACCAGTTCAATCAAGTTGAACATATTTGATTGATTCCATTTGCTTCCGCTGCCGAATCAATTAAATAGGAAATGATGTATAACTCTTCATATACTTTGAGTATGATGAATTGTTTCAAATCGAATTTAAGTTATAGTTACCAAGTAAGCCATAAAGATTACCCCTAAGTGCTTGCAGAAGCATTAAGGATATAAAGCAAAGTGTTTTTGATACAATTTTGTAAGGGTTTTACACAAATGACAATTGACAATTAAGATTGCGCATGGTTTCCGACAAAACCATAATCGAAACACATTAGGATGGTTAAGATACCATTGTGGCTATGTTTTTAAGAAATAGATTTTCTAGAATCGTTCTAGGCAATAAAGAACAATGAGAATTATTTACAACGGAAATTGAGTACACTTGCAATCATGAGATGTGCAAGAAGGATGGATCCCGCACACTGTGAAAACAGTGGGAGCTATTCTAAGGCTAGAGAGCTTATGTCTAGATTGGATCTAGACACGACTCAGAGAATTTTGTAATGCAAATGTATACATTACAAAGGAAAACAAGTATGTAGTAAGGTTGAGTAAGGTACAAGAAGTTGATAAAACCTACTAACCAAAGCCTTCTCATAGGCTTAACATGATGAGTCATGTCATTTAAATTGAATTGAGATGAACAACTACATACAGGATCTAAATTGGATTATAGAATATGAAGTAGTAATCAAGTATTGACTACTCATATGATAATCACATTTGTCGTTCGAGTTTTTAAAATCTAAAAACTCCTTTTATACTTTGTTACATCCAAACGGGTTGTGGAGACAATATTGAACCCCGTTAAAGTGAACCCGGATTAACATGGTATTCGCCCATAGTCACTTGTATGAGGTGACGTCTCGAAGTGACTAGAGTGTGATGCGATTGATGGCAAGTTCAAGTGCCATAGAGTCATGTGAGATGACTAGTCGATCACATAGGCAGACTGTTAGGAACACTTTGTCGGGCCTTATGACCGCTTATAGAGTTCTGGCAAATTTATATAGCCTGGTCTTGGCGAGAGCTACTATAGTATTCTAATGAGTTGATTCTTTTGACTAAAGACTGTTCGCCTAAGATGGCATAGTTTCAGATTGACTTTGATTTGTGTTACTATGTCCTTCGTAAATGGGGTCAAATGGGCATATTTTGGGTTATGATGGTTGTGGCTAGTCGAAGGGAATAAGTGCGATAGGAATTGTCCACCCCTTTGTCAGGGTTAAAACAATATCTCAGGGCCACTCGAGGAGTAATGAACTGCAAATGCGTGGCCACGCTCGGAAGGTATCTATGGTAGATAATTCCGGTCAATAATTTATTCTCCAGATCGAGGAAACCACTCTCGATATGATCACTTGCAAATACGACCTGAAAGACACTTTGCATTGAGTGGGAGATAGTAATAGGACAAGAGAATTGGTGACGCACACTTGTCGAGGACAAGTGGGAGATTGTTGGAATATGTGTCCTCCGACAATAATGCGATCACAACTGTTGATCATAATGATCACATGTTTAAATCTCATTTTAAGAATACAGGTGGGATGTAATATTTTACAGTCAACTGGTCCACACATATCGGTAATAATTGGCTGACTAGAGTTTGACATTACTGTCGTGCGACGGTGGTGATCAGTTGATCCCCTTAGGTCATACCTATAGGGAAATACTCTTAATTGATTTTTTAATTAACCGTATGCCGATACGAGTTAATTAAACTGCTTAAAATTGACGGATGTTTTTGTGAGTAAAGTTAACGTGTCTTATTGTAATCTGATTAAATGAGACACGGTCTAAGTAATCAATTTGTTTATTACTTAGATAAAATTATTGTTTACGAAACAATTGTAGTTGAATGAATAATTTATTATTATAAATACAAGACGTTGTAATTTATAATTTGATAAACCGTATTGGCACAAGTAATTACGAATTACGAGTCAATTTTGTATATGACATATTTTATGAGTATGTTGATTTTTAATATGTTAAAAATACATTACAATTTCACATGTCAAATAACATGTCACATTTGTCACAATTGACAAATGACAAAATAAAATGGACTACCCATTTTATTAAGAGTGCCGAAAATAGGAGGGTGTATTAGGTTTATATTGTGTTTCTATATTCTTAGTGGAAAACACAATTATATCCTAGTCTCCTAGCCTTGCATGCCTAGTTGTTTCTTGGGAAGAAAATTGGCCACCTTCCCTCCTCCAACCGGTTTTGCCATAGTGAAATGGTAGAGTTTTTCATCTATCATTTCATTATTCATTCATCACACACATATTTTTCTAGTGAAAGAAAATTAACTCTCCATCTTGTGAAGAATCTTAGAGAAAAATAAACCTCACAAAATCTTTCCTCTTGAACCGATTTTTTTCAAGAGAAGCAAATTAATTTTTGTGTCATATTTTAAGTAAGACTAATCCTAATACTAGATCATATTATTTTAGTCTTTCAGAGTATTCCTTGGGTATTCACTTTTGGGAGAGATTCTATACTTGAATCTTTGTTCATCCATTATTTGGAATGCTCAAGAACTAACAAGAAGGAGATCTTGTTGGTGCCCATAAAGCCGAAATCACATAGTAAGGAACATGATTTCTTCTTTACTTCTATTTATGTTTGCATGCATAAGATTTGTAATTATTTTATGACTAAATAATTTCTCACATATATGAATATGTTAAAAATGAGATATAGATTCCCAACAAGTTACTCGATCGAGAGGTTCTTTTGTTCTCGATCGAGAGCTTCTGTCTTTAGTCGTAGGATTTAATTTCTTAAGTTTCATTTTAGGTTAATAAATATTTTCTCTATATATAGAGAAGACGTCATTAGGTTTAAGGATCTTTTAATCTTTCATTAATCTTAGAAGCTCCTAACTACTCAGTAGACTTTCCTCCCTTGTTCGACGTTGCTTGTTCTCTATTTCCGGATCTTAATACTTTGTAATCCTTCTTTCTCTTTTATTCAAGCTTTTATTCTCTTTTGCATCTTTAATTCTTTGTTCTTAATTTCTGCTCTAATTAGTGTTATTGTTAGTTTATGTTAATTCATCTCTATCATCTTTATATCATGTTTCTTGCTATTTCATCCATTATTGTTATTAGTTTCATTATGAGCATGCGTAGCTAAATCCTTTTATGCTAGGATTAGGGGAGCCATGATAGTGAAACTATAAAGTCGTAAATAGATTAGATGGTTTGATTGTGAGAACTGTTCTATAACAATTTAATTGTAATCGTTTAGTTGAGTGCACGCTTCTAAACTAGTTAATCCGGTTAAATTCAGACCTAGATCGAGAGATTGGAATGAACAGACCTGTTATGAACAGTAAACTACACTAATGAGGGTGAGAGTTAAGTTAGTAGTATTTTAGGGCAGATAGCGGACCGAGAGGACCTTTCTTTTACCCTTCTCACATTAGACCGACTGATCTCTTTATGATTGAATTGGCTAATTATCATGGTGAACCGACATCCTAGCATTCTTCTCCTTATTTGATCGCATCCTTTATTTCTCTTTACTATTTTTATTGCTCTATTTCTCTCTACCTTAATCTTATTTAGTTGTTTAGAAAACAAATCAAAACACCCAATCTGTTACCGTGACAGATTAGAATAACGATTAGATATAATAGCCTCCATGTGGAGTACGATACCCGACTTACCTCTACTATATTAGTTGAGACGGTTGGTTTATTTTTGATAGGGTTGCGACAGCCGTGTCAAATTTTGGTGCCATTGCCGGGGAGGCAATTAGCCTATTTACTTGTCTATTTTCGGTTTGTCTTAGTCTCAAGGGATTTCTAATTCCTTGAGACAGTTCGTATTTATTTTCTCTAGTTTTTTTTATGCCCAGGTCTAACAGGTCAGAATTAGTACCAGCTGATCCTGAACCGGAGCGGACTTTTCGCCATAGACAAAGCTTGTTGAGAAAGAATCGTCAAAAGGAAGTCTTGAGTAATTTTGAACCTGATCTTGAATATTTTACATTTGTAGAAGATCAGTTTTTAGAAGAAGACATTTCTATTTCTGCAACAGTTGCTGAATCTGTGAAGATGCCTAATATTGCGAGTCATTTTAAGCCAACAGCTGCTTCCATTCCCAAGGGTTTCAATCTTGCAATAGAAGATGGGAATACCTTCGACATTCGACCCTCTTACACCAATCTGGTTGAGAGGAATCTATACAGGGGAGTAGCTGGCGAAGACCCGAGAAAGCATATGGAGGTCTTTACTGATTACTATTCTACCATTTCCGCTACTAAGGGAGTGACTCAAGATAAGATAAAGGAAGTCCTTTTTCCTTTTTCTCTGACTGATGGAGCCCGAGAGTGGCTAACTGATTTGGATAGAGTTGCAGCTGGAATTACCAATTGGGAGACCTTAGCTCTCGCTTTTTACAAAAGATACTTTCCTCCAAAAAGAACCAATGCATTGAGAGAAAAGATTACGAGTTTTAAACAAACTCCATACGAGAATTTGTACGAAGTGTGGGGTCGATTCAAGAAACTGGTCCGGTCCGTCCCACATCACGATTTCAATCAGTGGTTTTTGTGCAACCAGTTCTACAATGGGCTGTACGATGACCACCGTGCTATTTTGGATGCTGCAGCCAACGGTTGATTCCATAAAAACATTGATGATAATATAGGCTGGGGAATTATTGAAGAGATGGCCACCCATTGTGCTAAATATGGGAATCCTAGAGGTAGTATTAGAACGGTTTCTACTATTGATAGTGCACTTGTGGCTCAGTTTGAAGCCATGAATGCCAGATTTGATAAGTTCGAGTTTCAAGCCGCGGGGAATCAACAGACGGTTTACTTGTTGTCTAGACAAGAAACCGTCTCATGTGAGAGATGTGGTAGTAATGATGGTCATACTGCCATAGATTGTTTAGCTGAGAAGGAGCAGGTTTATGCCTTTCAACAATACAGGCAAGGGGGCTCCTACTACAATAATCAAGGTGGAGTTCATCCCAATTTGAGATGGACTAGTCAAAATGTCTTGAATCCTACACCTCCACCGCAGCAACAAGGTTATGTGCCGCCTCATAAAGCTCAACAACAAGGCTTTCAAAAGCCTCCATCTTTCCCACCGCTGCAACAAGGTGCCTCTTCTAGTGGCATAAGTGAAATAGTTGAGTTGAAGTCGATGGTGCAATCACTGACCATTCAATTGCAGAAAAGTGAGCAAGCGAAAGATGCTTCTATTAAGTCACTCGAAACCCAAATGGCTCAACTAGCTGCTAATCAAGCTTCAAGGCAACCGAGTCATTTACCATCACAACCTGACAAGAAACATCATGAGATGGTAAATCTGATAAATCTGAGGAGTGGTCTTTCCTATGAGGGACCCAAAATGCCGTCTGAAAATGCTGCACTTTCTGACCCGGAAGCTGAAGTTACTGCTCATGAACAGTCGTCTTTTGACGAAACAATGCTGAATCTAAGAAAAGTCCTCGATCGACTGATTTCTGGTGGTCGATCGAGGGATATTGCTGACAAAGTCCTCGATCGAGGGGTTGAAAATGCGAAAAAGAATGAAGGACTAGCTATCCCAATCACGGTCCCATTTCCAAGGCGGTTGCAGAACAAGAAGATTGATCAACAATTCGGTAAATTTGCTGAAATTTTGAAAAGTCTTCATGTTAATGTACCTTTTGCTGAGTTACTAACCCAGGTACCCTTCTATATGAAGTTTATGAAAGAAATTTTAACACGTAGGAGGCACATTAATGACCATGAGACGGTGGCTTTGACTGAAGTGGGCACTGCCCTAAGTCAAAATAAGACTCCACTTAAATTGTCTGACCCGGGTAGTTTCTCTATTCCATGTTATATCGGGACCCACTTAATTGATACTGCATTATGCGATTTGGGAGCTAGTGTGAGTGTCTTACCGTTGTCTCTCGCTAAGAGGCTTGGTTTGACCAAATTTCATTGTACTAATATGACCGTACAGATGGCCGACCGTACCTTATCACGACCCTTAGGTGTCTTACAGGACATACCTGTTAAGATCGGGAAGTTCTTTATTCCCATTGACTTTGTAGTCTTGGATATCCTCGAAGCCTCTTACATTTCTATCATTTTAGGACGACCATTTCTATTTACCGCTCGCGGTAATAGATGTCGGGGGGAAGACTCTAACTTTTCAGGTAGGCGATGAGGAGTTGACTTTTTATCAGTATAGCGTTCGCAGGGCTCCTATGCAGGTCCAGCCCTGCAATGCACTACCCTCTACAGACCCTGACACGGAACCTACGATTGACAATGTTGAGTCGTGTGCTGCGATATTAACACCTTCGCCCCAGATTGGGAGCAATATGGAGGACCATTCTGTCATTTTTGTTGTTACAGGTACATGCGGATTGGACATTGGAGATCCCGGTGATAAAAGTACAATGAAATTTGAGCTCACTGCCAAAGAAGATGCCAAGCATAAGGGCCATGAAAGGAAGAAGCAGGACAAAGAAAAGAAGAAAGTGAAAGCGTATGAGGACGCGGATTATTCTTCTTCGATCAGTTCAAATTCATGGAGGTCAAAAAGGATGGTCCGCAATGCTGAAGGGACCTCTTCTAGTCAGAAGCCCTCTTGTGGGCTATTCAAGTGTTTTGGAAGATGAAACGGGACTCCATCCCGTTTGTAAAAACAATTTGTAATTTGAATTTGTTAGACATTTTAATTGCTTTTAGACAATAGCCTAGATTAGTTAGTTTAATTACCGTAAGACCGAATATAGACTGCGTATTGTGGTTTTGGTATTTTTGCGGGAAGTATTTCTTTGTTTTATGCAGGTTTCGGGAGATTTATGATCATTAGAAGGCGTGCCCAAAAGAAAGCCATCGATCGAATACTTTTTGTGTTCAATCGGGCAAATTTCCCAGGTAAAACTCTCGATCGAGTGATTCTAACAACTCGATCGAATGGTCATTTTTCAGGGGTTCTCGATCGAGCAAAATTGAAGAGCAAAAGCCCTCGATCGAATAACCTGACAGCGTTCGATCGAGCAGAATGCAGAGTAGGGGAAAGTTACTCGATCGAGCACCTTTAGAGTAATCGATCGAGAAAATGAAGAGGGAAGTTTTCGATCGAGTGGTTTCAAACCACTCGATCGAGCACATTGCACTGATATGAGCACGCGGGAGTCTTCTCCCCCTTATTCTATTTTCATTTGTTTCATATTATTTCCCCCAATTTTTTAGATAAACCCCATTTAATCACCCAAAATCCTCCATTTTCTTCCCTAATTTACCAAACTAATTACCCAAATTCTTCGCTTATAATCAATTAAAACTTTTCCCCTTATTTGCCCCATCAAATTCCGTTTAATCTGCGTTTTTCTGCGGGATTAGGGTTTTTCGGAAAATCGAATTTCATTCGATTAATTTGTGCGTATTTTGTTGGTTTTAATTGATCTTGTTGTGGGTAATCAACTCAAGATGAATAGTAGTTTATCGACTAGTTCTGCCTCCGCTTCTCTTCGTTCGTCGCTTCTCGAGACGGTAGTCCCCTCTTTGTCACTACCATCACCACCACCTCTTTGTTACTACCCCTGCCATCACAGTTTTACTCGTTACTCTTTGTCCCTACTCCGGTGTCGACCCCTTTTTGTGTCGACACCAGGTCATCTTGTTACTTCACCCCCCTTGTACCGGACGATTACTACTACATTTGCCGGGCCTCGCTCTGCTTTGCTCTTCTTGCTTCGGGTTCCGGGGGAGGGGGAGCTGCCGCTTTACGTACCGCTACTAGGTACGCCGCTGACACTTCCCTGGAAACTCTGCCTGAGTTTCCGCAGGTACACTTTATAAACTCACTCCATCGCACTCGCTTTATGCATTTAATGGATTGTGACATTACGTCGACTCGGTTCCTGTGTCGACCATCTTTAGAGAAATTGGGGATTTTCCACCCCGTGGCTGAGCTGCTCAACGGGTCTGGGATGTCGGGTTTTACCACCATGAAAGAGCTCATGTATCAACAGTTGACTTTAGAATTTTTTAGCTCTTTCACTTTTTCACACGCGGCACATGCGACTGACCTAGGGAGCAAGTGTATTTCCTTTAGACCGTTTAACATAACCTTCACCTGGACCTTAGCTGAGTTTGGGGGGCGGTTAGGTTTGACTAGTGATGGTCTTCAGGAGTATCCTAAGAAGCTCCTGGCTCTACTTTGGCCCACACTTACACAGACTCCCTTTGGTTTGAGACGTGTTGCTCACGTCCACTTACCACCTGCACGTTACTTCCTCCGTCTCCTAGGAGAGATGATTTTTGGACGCCACGAGCCCAACAATGTTAACAATGTCGAGCTGTCCATTTTAGCGGGTTACCTGAACATTGATTGTGGTGACCCCTTTGTTCTTAACATCTCTTACTTGACTGCTCAACATTTTAACACTGTCGGGCAGAAAGTGTCGGGCACGATAGCTTGTGGCGGGCTAGTGACTCGCATTGCCCGCAACCTTTTCACCGACTTTCGCCATGGCCTTAGACATGTAGATAGGGACAATGTCATTGATATTCAAGCCATGTTGACTATGTATTGGTTAGCAAAGGACCAACGGACGTGGAAGATAGGCAGTTCCACGTCCGTGACTTTACCTTCACCTGACCTACCCCGTCTTTTACCCTTGACTACTGTGTCGGGTAGGTTGCCACCACCTCCACCTTCTTACCTCCTTACTCTTGCTCTTCCCTCTTCTAGGAAGCGGAAGAGGCCTCCCACTGCTGGTAGGGAGGCCGGTGAGGGGTCCGCACAGACACAGGCTCGGCAGACGTCCACGTCCAGGCCCACGCCTATCCCGACCCCTATACCTACTCCTTCTGTCCCTCAGCCGGCCTTACTGGCCAATTTTGTAGCTCCTCCCACTTTTGAGGTGCCTGAGGTCATGGAGCAAGGGCGTCGTGACGCTTTGCTTTTAGAGATGTGCAGTAGAGTGGCTCGTATAGAGCGGGATCAGGCACTTGCCTTATTCCCTCTATATGAGTACCACATGATGAGAGGGTGCGTCCTGTTCCTGACGGTTGGCCACACCCTTCTTTCTACTGGTTCCCGGCGGAGGGGTACCCACAGCCCGCTAGCGAGGAGGACACTGCTGAGAGGGAGGAGAGGTACAGAGCTGACCTTGCTGCGGGGAGGCGTCAGAGGAGGAGAGGAGAAGAGGAGGAGGACCCCACCTTTACGGTGGCTGACGAGGAGGAGGAGGCTGACGAGTAGCTACTAGTCTACTCACTTCCCCAGTTTGCTGACTAGTTTGGGGAAGTTCGTATATATTGTAAGTATTTTATGCTTTTATTTCTTTTTCATCTCCTTTTATTTCATTTGTTTAAATATTGCCTGTATTTTTCCCTATCCCCCATTTATTCTGCTGGTGTATGCTAGAGGACAACGAGGGCGTTGTCCGTTTTGGTTTGGGGAGGGTAATGCATCCTTTGAGTCTGCATTTGCATCTGTTTTGCATTCACGTTTATTGCATTTCTGCTTGCATTTAATTTCCCAAAATAATGAAAAATCCAAACAAATCATAAAATTCGAAAATTTCAAAAATATTTCACGTTTATTTTTGCATTTAGGTCGAGTCGGAACGGTAGATTTCAATGATGATATTGCACTATAATTTGTCATTTCACTTAAGCCTTGCAACAAATTGATATCTTATTAGCTTTGTCATTTGCATAATCTACGAGTTAATGTTAAAAATACAGCTGAACAAATAGACTTGACCTGATAATTTTGGCAACCTATTCATAATTTCTAAGTTTTAGAGCCGTATAAACTGGTGTCATTTATGACCAGTTTCATGTAGGATTGTGAGTAGTATTCTCCTTACATAGCATGTTTTATTAATTTGCACATATATGAAATTCAATTGCTTTTTGCCTACATACATTCGGGTTAGTGGTTGGTGTCACATGCAGGGAGGTGCTTACAATTCCCCTTTTCTTTAATTTTTACCCATTTAAGTCCACTATAAGCCAAATTTGCCTTTTTGACCCTTAACTACATCCAAATTAAACCTGCCTTGTCAAGCTAGTTTAGTGTATGTTTTGCGGTATATAGTGTTGGAGTATGTGTCCTCGACAATAATGCGATCACATGTTTAAATCTCATATTAAGAATACACAAGGGATTGTAACATTTTATTGTCAACTGATCCACATTAATCGGTAATGATTGGCTGACTAGAGTTTGACATTACTGTCGTATGACGGTGGTGATCAGTTGATCCCTTAAGGTCATACCTCTAGGGAAACATTCTTAATTGACTAATTAATTAATTGTATGACGATACAAGTTAATTAATTCCTTAAATTTGAACATATGATTTTGTGAGTGATTATACGTATCTTATTGTAATTTGATTAAATAAGATTCGTGCTAAGTAATTAAATTGTTTTATTACTTAAAGATTATTTATTGTTTATGAAACAATTGAAATAAGAATGAATTGATTATTATAAATACAAGTAGTTGTGATTTATAATTGGATGACCTATTTTAAGTAATTGTAATTGAGAATTACTAGTTAATTTTTGTGTGTAATTTATTTCATTTATATACTGATTTTTAATTTGTTAAAAATGCATTATTTAAATTACATGTCTAGTAACATGTCCAATATGTCACACAATACAAATTGACAAATTGACCAAATTAAAATGGATCCATATTACACACTTGAACCGTGTAAATGGAAGGGATAGGAGGTGTTGTGCTTTATTATTCTAATTAGTGGGAAGCATAATCATAACCTACAAATAATAGGCATGCTAACCTAAACTCTTGTGAAGAGCAACAAGGAAAAGTATTGGGCACTCTACCCATGCCATGAAAAATCGTGGCCTCCTCCCCTATACACTCAAGTAGTGTATTTTCTACAACATATCAATTCATTCTAATTAGTTTTGAACTTGAGAAAATTATTATCTCTCTAGTTTTGTTGTTGAACAAAAAAACTCACATAAAATCTCTAATATTACATATACATTACTAGAAGTAGTAATATCTTAATATTAGTATTTTAAGGGAACAAATATTAATTTCTAGTAACTAAATTAATATTTGTATTAAGAAGGATTTCCTTGGTACAAATCCTTGAGGAGAGATTCTACTCTTGAATCTTGTTCATCCATTAGGAAAGCTCAAGAACTAAGTAAGGTAGGAGACCTTACTAGTGCCCATATAGCCGAAACTACAAATGTAAGGAACCGGTTTTTCCTTTACTCTTGTATTTGTTTTCCATGCATAAGATCCTTAAGTTTTTATGACTAAAAATTTAAACCAAAATATGTGATATTTAAAATATGATTTCCAACAAGTGGTATCAGAGCTACACGGTTGTTGCATGCAAAATCGGGTTTATTTTTCCGAGTTAATTAGTTAACAAATAAAACTTGTTATTTAGGATTTATGAGGATAAATGCCACGAAAATTTTGCATGATAAACATTCTGGTCCTAAATTGGTTTTAGGTCATTTTAATGATTTATGGTATTTTTAATTGCTCTCTAATATATTTATTAGTATTTTATTACATTTTATTGAATAAAATGACATTAAAAATGCTAAAAATAGTTAAACTATGATTATGACCTTGGCTTTTTTTACACGATCTCACATGCATATTTTACAAGTTGTATGTAAATTTTCATATAAAATGGTTTTATATAGCATGATTTATGATTTTTACAAGTTAAAGGTCGATTAAATGGAGGTATTTACGTTAAAAATGGTTAGACTTTGTTCCTGCCCATGAAAATTTAGTATAATGTCACATGCAATATTTACACACTGTATGTAAATTGTTAGATCAAATGATTTAATTTTGCATGATTTATGATTTTTTAGATGTAAAAATCGAATAAATAGTGACTATTTTAGCCAAAAATAGCTAAATTAAATTTTATGGCTTGAAATTTTTTTATCTATGTTGTATATGTGATATGAACATCAGATCTAATGTTGCATGTCAAATTTCTTTTAATTTGGATAGTTATAAATTTTTATGGGATATAAATTGATAAATAGCAACTTTAATAGTCATAATTGGAAATTCGAATTTTGAACTTTAAATTTTGCCATTTCCAGGTTCTAGAAACTTATTTAGAATATTCAAAATTTTAAGTTTGATTTATTGCATATTTTTATAATTAATTTGGAATTAATGGGTTAAAATTATGTCTTATGCAATTTATTTGTGAAATAAGTTAAGATAAATTAAATGGCAAATTTTTATTAAAATTTTGGGATGTTGGGAATTTTCCAGAATATACAAAATTATGATTTTGATTTTTCGAATTTTTTTGACTAATTGGGAATTATTTCCTTATTATTTTGAATAATAGTGATTAAAGAGCAATTGTGAAATATCAAGTTGAATTATTGTCAAATGTTTAGTGAAGACTAAATTTTGAGTCCTAAGAAGGTTAGGGTAATTAACTTGAACATAGATTTGATTTATGTAATATTGTGTGACTTTAAAAGTATAAATGTCACACTAATCCATAAAACCGGAATAATATACGATATTAGCTTAAATAGGGCGATTTGGCATTTCACATGGCATGTTTCATACATATATTAATGCTGCATTTTAGTATGATTGTCATATTTTATTTTATATAATTTTTTGGATTATGTAATTTGTACTTAGTATGGCCTTAGTTTTTTAATTGGTATTTCCCGAAATGAATGGGGATATCGATTCGGTTGTAATTAATGTGATCTCGTATCACCTTATTTTATATAGTTTTGTTTTTATTTTATATTGTATAAAGTAGAAAAGCTATGTAATTTATTCATTCCGGAGTTCCTTGAAGACGGTGCCATTCGAGAAGGCGGTCCATCAAAGACGGTGTTGCCTTGAAGTGCGTGCCACATGAAGTTCAAGGGACCAAAGGAGTTGGTTTCCGAATTTGTAAATAGTTTATTTGATTTACTATTTTAGGAAGGCCATACTAGGATTTTATCTTTATTCTTTGCATTTGTTTTATATGTTTGCATGCATAGCCAAATCGCCATAACTACACATGCATATCATTTATCGAGTCTTCGACCGTGTCAATTATAATTATCGTAGTTCACCGTTTTAGTTCACTTAAAACGTGATAGATAATAAATTGACATGACATCTCACTAAAATAATAATTGAGAATTAGCCTTACCAAATAGTAGAACCATGAGCCCTAATTTCATAAGGGAGTTAAGCCGGCTTCACCGTAATACAAACCTTGTTACGTTGGGTAAGTGGGTAATAAAATGTTATTACATCGAAATTTGGATTGAGCTCAACGGAAGTATTCGTGACCGTAGTCGCATGTGATCCGAGCTAAAGATAAAAATTAGAGTAATTTTATCGACCGAGAGTTCTAGAAGTAGAATCGATCAAAGAGTTAATCCACCGAATTATATTAATAAGGGATGACTCGGCTCACCATGCCTGAGTTGATATGAATTTGGATCTCGGAATCATTTATAATAGTTGGGTAGAGGTCACTATATAAATGTTTAAAACTTGTTTAAATTATTTACAAGTATTATTTTAACGATAAATGTTTAATTTTTCATTATTCCGTATCATATTGTTCTAATTCTTTACCTCAAATTATATACGATATCATTTCGATTTTAGTTCAAATCTCCATTAAAACATCGTAACTAAAGACAAAAATTGAATTTTATTCTAAAACCTCATATTAACCATTGCAAGGATTTCTTGTGAAGAGTATAGATAAAAGTTATTTGTGATCAAAAGGGGTTTTTGATTCTTGACTAACATATCTACTTACAATAGATTGTTTCTCATGTGCTTAATTGAGTTAAGTACTTTGAAAAGTTAAATCATTTTGGTGACTAGATTTGTTAGAAATCGAAATTGACCAAAATACCGCAACCACTTCAATGGAAGTTTTAAGACTAAACGAATGAATTGAAGAGTAGTCTTCATGAAATTAAATTTTGCTTCTCCAAGCAAAGACTCATTGAAATGAGTGGGAGCATTCTCTTAACCGTTAAGAAAAGGACGAGGTTCAAAGAAGTAAAATTAGAATGGAATTGATACAAGGTAATGATAAAAGTAAAGTTATTGAGAATAACGATACTAAACCTATCAATCCCAACCGATAAAGTTTCCATTTTGGAAGTGTTAGACACTGAAAGGAAACTACCCCAAATTATTGAACAATCAACAAGTTAGTTGTGGGACATCTAAATGGGACTTTCTTCTTTAAATGTTAATTTGATTGACATAAATTTTGCTAGTACTACTTCGTTAATATTAGAAACCAGTGGTGGTTTTCATAATTGTATTCGATACATAAGATGATTATAATATGACGACTAGCATCAAATAATGTCGAGAGATAGAGTCATTGTGTACTCAATCTAGTTTTTGGGTTTAAAGTTGTACTTAATTATGACTATTAAGTGCATAAACTCTAAATAAGAATATAATTTTGTTAAGATACAAAAGAGGTTTCACTTTTGTGATCCTATACACCACGATTTGATGTATGGCTAGCCCATTATCAAGGTGATTATATTCTAAACCAAACTAGAATGATATATCATGTAGATGTTGCAAGACTCAGATTGGTAACCCAAGATTAAACTTTAAATTCTAAAATGATGAACGCAAAAAGTTAGCGAGTACTCTTAGAACCATTAGATTTTTAATCTTATGGTATATGCGTATCTTGTATTCAAAGCAAGATGTCTCGTGCCTTTTGGTTGAAAAGGAAATCGAGGATGTAAATCATTGATCCAGAATAGGTTGATCATTTTCTTTTACCAACGATTTAAGTTGACACTAATGTGTTCACTTAATAAGGTAAAAAGAGAAATATTTGAAGAAGTTCAAAGAGTTCCAGGGATCACGATTTAGTCGTGATGGGATTATCTAAGTGAAGACTTTTATATAAGCCAAAGGAAATGTGATATAGTATCACAAGTTAATCTCTCTTAGCACGCATTATGGGATAAGGTGTGGTTAAATGAAGATATCAAACCTTATTCGATATGGTTTGGACTTTAATCAAGTTACTTTGAGTTACTTGATCCTCTTGGGGATTTTATCATTTTGTCTAAATTATTTTTCCACTAAAACTAAAACGATTCATATGAGATATGAAAAAGTAGGGTACCATGCTTGTAAGTTATCACAAGAAACAAATGCTCATTTTTCCTTACAATAATCATGAGTACAACGGGTTTGTGGCTCGTGAAGCTGTCTTTCTAGAATACAAGTTTATTTCTAGAAGACAGAGTGGGAGAAAATATTCAAGAGCCACAAAAGAATTGTGTCAAAAATTGTATGTCGCAAGAAACTGGTCTTTCTTGGCTACGTGACGTTGTTTCTTCAAAACCTAGGAGGTTGAACTCATCACTTGTTGAAGATGATGAATTCGTGTTACTTTTAGAAAGTAAAGAGCTTGCAACTTACAAAGAAATTGTTTGATTCAAATTACTTCTGGAAAGTAATGAACATATGACTTACATGAGAGTGTTTAAGTCACAACTCAATACAAGGCTTAGAGCCATGAAAATCCGAAATAAATTCCAAGTGGAATTGTTGGATATCAAAGAGGGATATCAAAGCTTGATTAGTTGCAAAATATTTTGCACTATTCGGATCTTCTTAGGGATTGTGTTTCATTATAATGATATATATATAGCGAGTGAATCTAAAACCCATTTCTTCTTTAAAGAAGGAATGTATTTGATACATGTCATGTGTTTTATAGATTCTTACAATCCTAAGACAATGTGCAACTTAAGAGATAGTCTTAAGTAGGACATCAATGAGTTGGAGTCAATGTTTTGATCATGTTGTAAAACGTTTCTCGATGGGTCGAGAAGTTGTGTTTATACATGAAGTTTAGTGGGAGTTACGGAAAATTTGATTAATCTTATATGTGGATGATATATTGATCAATGGGAATGATTTAAGATTTTTGGAGTAATATAATACATCTTTAATATCCGGATTTATGGAGATAAATCCACATGATATTAGCGCCAAATAAGAAGTCTTATGTTGATAAGATTCATGATTAGTTCAATCGAGTTGAACATATTTGATTGATTCCATTTGCTTCCGCTGCCGGATCAATTAAATGAGAAATGATGTATAACACTTCATATACTTTGAGTATGATGAATTGTTTCAAATCGAATTTAAGTGATAGTTACCTTTTAGCCATATAGATTATCCTTAAGTGCTTGAGGAAGCATTAAGGACGTAAAGTTAAGTGTTTTTTTTTTATGCAATTCACTAATTTGTGTAAGGGCTTACACTAATGACTGTTGAGATTGTATAAGGTTTCGGACAAAAACCGTATTCAAAACACCTAAAGATGGTTAAGGAACCATTGTGGCTATGTTATTTAAGAAATAGATTTTTTAGAATCGTTCTAAGCAATAAAGAACAATGAGAGATACTTACAACGAAAATTGAGTACACTTGCTATCATGAGATGTGCGAGAGGGATGGGTCCCGCACACTGTGAAAACAGTGGGAGCTATTCTAAGACTAGAGAGCTTATGTCTAGATTGGATCTAGACACGTACTCAGAAAGTTTTGTAATGCAAATGTACACATTACAAAGGAAAACGATTGAGATGAACAACTACATACATGATCAAATCGGATTATAAGAATATGAAGTAGTAATCAGGTATTGACTATTCATATGTGATAATCACATTTGTCGTTCGATTTTTTACTTTAAAAAACTCTCTTATTACTTTGTTACATCCAAATGGGTTGTAGAGACAATGATTGAACCCCATTAAAGTGAACGAGGATTAACATAGTATTCGCCCATAGTCACTTGTATGAGGTGACGTCTCGAAGTGACTAGAGTGTGATGCGATTGATGGCAAGTTCAAGTGTCATAGAGTCATAAGAGATGACTAGTCAATCACATAGGCAGACTGTCAGGGACACTCTGTCGGGCTTATGACCGCTTATAGAGTTCTGGCAATTTTTATAGCCTGGTCGTGGCGAGAGCTACTATGGTATTCTTATGAGTCGATTCTTTGACTAATGACTGTTCGCCTAAGATGGCACAATTTCAGAATAACTTTGATTTATGTCCGGCGACCTTCGTAATTGGGGTCTAATGGGCATGTTTTGGGTCATGATGAGTTGTGGTTAATCGAAGGGAAGAGTGCAATAGGAATTGTCCATCCCCGTCAGGGTTATCTTATATCTCAAGGCCACTCGAGGAGCAATGAACTGAAAATGCGTGGCCACGCTCGGAAGGTATCTATGGAAGATAATTCCGGTCAGACAGTTATTCTCCAGATCGAGGAAACCACTCAAGATATGATCAAATGCAAGTACGACCTGCAAGACACCTTGCATTGAGTGGGAGATTGTAATAGGACAAGAGAATTGGTGACGCACACTTGTCGTGGACAAGTGGGAGATTGTTGGAGTATGTGTCCTCGACAATAATGCGATCACATGTTTAAATCTCATATTAAGAATACACAAGGGATTGTAACATTTTATTGTCAACTGATCCACATTAATCGGTAATGATTGGCTGACTAGAGTTTGACATCACTGTCGTATGACGGTGGTGATCAGTTGATCCCTTAAGGTCATACCTCTAGGGAAACATTCTTAATTGACTAATTAATTAATTGTATGTTGATACAAGTTAATTAATTCCTTAAATTTGAACATATGATTTTGTGAGTGATTATACGTATCTTATTGTAATTTGATTAAATAAGATTTGTGCTAAGTAATTAAATTGTTCTATTACTTAAAGATTATTTATTGTTTATGAAACAATTGAAATAAGAATGAATTGATTATTATAAATACAAGTAGTTGTGATTTATAATTGGATGGCCTATTTTAAGTAATTGTAATTCAGAATTACTAGTTAATTTTTGTGTGTAATTTATTTCATTTATATAATGATTTTTAATTTGTTAAAAATGCATTATTTAAATTACATGTCTAGTAACATGTCCAATATGTCACACAATACAAATTGACAAATTGACCAAGTTAAAATGGATCCATATTACACACTTGAACCGTGTAAATGGAAGGGATAGGAGGTGTTGTGCTTTATTATTCTAATTAGTGGGAAGCATAATCATAACCTACAAATAATAGGCGTGCTAACCTAAACTCTTGTGAAGAGCAACAAGGAAATGTATTGGGCACTCTACCCATGCCATGAAAAATCGTGGCCTCCTCCCCTATACACTCAAGTAGTGTATTTTTTACAACATATCAATTCATTCTAATTAGTTTTGAACTTGAGAAAATTATTATCTCTCTAGTTTTGTTGTTGAACAAAAAAACTCACATAAAATCTCTAATATTACATATACATTACTAGAAGTAGTAATATCTTAATATTAGTATTTTAAGGGAACAAATATTAATTTCTAGTAACTAAATTAATATTTGTATTAAGAAGGATTTCCTTGGTACAAATCCTTGAGGAGAGATTCTACTCTTGAATCTTGTTCATCCATTAGGAAAGCTCAAGAACTAATCAAGGTAGGAGACCTTACTAGTGCCCATATAGCCGAAACTACAAATGTAAGGAACCGGTTTTTCCTTTACTCTTGTATTTGTTTTGCATGCATAAGATTCTTAAGTTTTTATGACTAAAAATTTAAACCAAAATATGTGATATTTAAAATATGATTTCCAACATATAGTTTATTGTGCCAAGTTTGGTTTGTATTGCATTAGTTGGAGTAGGTAATTTATGGAGGAAGGGATTGAAATTGAAAAAAAAAAAAGAAAAGTTGAAAAAGAAAAAAAAGAGGAAAACGTGAAGAAAAAGAAAAAGAAAAAAAAAAAAAAGAAACCGTGAGATTGAAAAAAAGAAAAAAAAGAAGTTTGATTGTTGACGGTTTCACTCCTACGCTTTATTTATATCTTATGAGGAGTATTTGTTTGGTTGAGTGAGTTTGTGTGCCGAAATAAGGGGCACTTGTGCTTAATTTTATTGGATTGAGGATCAGATATTGGTTCACTTGGTTTTGTTAGGTTGCTAGCTTGACTTTTAGCCTCACAATTCCATAAATGTTTTGCCTTTTCTCTTCCCATTGCCTCAATTTCCCATAATTTTTGTAAGCCCTCGGTTGTGACAGACATTGCTTGGTTGGAATGTATGTGTACGATAGTTAGAATTGTCTATTATATTAGCTGCATGCATGTTTATGTGGGCTGTAGTTTAGGTGAGCGACTATATTTCTTTCTCTCTTACATTTAATTGCTTACCCATTGCTTTATGAGAGAAGAGTGACCCGTGAGAGTCCATTTTTAAAGGTCTTGCAAGGTCGGCAGTTTAGCTTATTTATAAACATCATACAATTCGTTTGCACTTGACTGTTGTGGCTATAAGTGTCAGTTTTGTTGGCATTAAACCGATTTAGGTGGACAACTTGTAGCTAGCTCTGAGTTTTCTTTTCCGTTCCATTAGTTTGCATTTAGTTTAGTCGAGGACGATTAAAGGTTCGGTTTGGGGAGATTTGATACGTACATTTTATATAGTCTTTTTGAGCCTATATTGCACGTATTTCCATGCGATTCTCGTAGTTTTACATTGCGAAATTCCCTGAATAGTCTACTTTGGTTTGTTTGGCCTTAATTGCAGGAATGGACCCGAAAGTAGCGGAATCGTGCCTTTTTCAGTCCCCTTAGCATGAATTTATGGAGATGGAAGATTTGGAGCGGAATTACTATGCCTCGGGAAGCGTGAAGTGGTCTCGGAAGCTAACCAATGAAGAAAGGAAGCTGGTTCAGAGGCTAAGTACTCGATCGAAGCCTTTTCTGTTTGATCGAGTGGATTTGGCGGTCAACAGTGCTCGATCGAGTCCCTGTTGTACTCGATCGAGAGGTGGTATCTTGAGAGTACTCGATCGAAGATGTTCACTGTTCGATTGAGAGGTTTTGCTGGGAAGTTACTCGATCGAGAGGTTCTATTGTTCTCGATCGAGAGCTTCTGTCTTTAGTCATAGGATTTAATTTCTTACGTTTCGTTTTAGGTTAATAAATATCTTCTCTATATAAAGAGATGACGTCATTAGGTTTAAGGATCTTTTAATCTTTCATTAATCTCAGAAACTCCTAACTACTCAGTAGACTTTCCTCCCTTGTTTGACGTTGCTTGTTCTCTATTTCCGGATCTTAATACTTTGTAATCCTTCTTTCTCTTTTATTCAAGCTTTAATTCTCTTTTGCATCTTTAATTCTTTGTTCTTAATTTCTGCTCTAATTAGTGTTATTGTTAGTTTATGTTAATTCATCTCTATCATCTTTATATCATGTTTCTTGCTATTTCATCCATTATTGTTATTAGTTTCATTATGAGCATGCGTAGCTAAATCCTTTTATGCTAGGATTAGGGGAGCCATGGTAGTGAAACTGTAATGTCGTAAATAGATTAGATGGTTTGATTGTGAGAACTGTTCTATAAAAATTTAATTGTAATCGTTTAGTTGAGTGCACGCTTCTAAACTAGTTAATCCGGTTAAATTCAGACCTAGATCTAGAGATTGGAATGAACAGACTTGTTATGAACAGTAGACTACACTAATGAGGGCGAGAGTTAAGTTAGTAGTATTTTAGGGCAGATAGCGGACCGAGAGGACCTTTCTTTTACCCTTCTCACATTAGACCGACTGATCTCTTTATGACTGAATTGGCTAATTATCATGGTGAACCGACATCCTAGCATTCTTCTCCTTATTTGATTACATCCTTTATTTCTCTTTACTATTTTTATTGCTCTATTTCTCTTTGCCTTAATCTTATTTAGTTGTTTAGAAAACAAATCAAAACACCCAATCTGTTACCATGACGGATTAGAATAACGAGTAGATATAATAGCCTCCCTGTGGAGTACGATACCCGACTTACCTCTACTATATTAGTTGAGACGGTTGGTTTATTTTTGATAGGGTTGCGACAGCCGTGTCAGGTACCCTGCCACCTAATACTCCATTTCTGTTTAATGCAGGGTAAAAATTCTGCTACTTGACTTCACGTGTTGAAATATTTGAGACTCTTTCTCCCAACAAAAGAGTTGACAGAGTCTTGAATAATGTATGGATAATGATTAAAATAACCTTCATTATAGAAATTAGCATAGGCTTCAGGCCTAGCTTGGAGCCAATCCTTATTCACCAGAACTCTATCAAGCCTGGTATATACTCTAGTAGAGGGTTCTTGCTTGTTGTTCCAAGTGTAGAAGGAACCAGCAACAGGACTATCCATTAGAGCAGAGTGATCTATGCAGGCTTGAAAATCTTCCATTTCTTCAATACTGGTTTGACCCCCAAGCCTCTCAGCTGGAGTAAGCACACAATTAAAATCTCCACATAATAACCATGGTCCATTAATACCACCAGCAAAAGTATTTAGATCTAACCATAACTCTTTCCTAGTTAGGGTTTCATTGAAAGCATAAATCATGGTGCAATAAAAATGAAAATTTGTACTAATATTAGTAATTTCCATATGAATTGCTTGAGCACTATAGTGAAGAAAATTGATATAAAAAACAGTTGGTTTCCATAGTACCCAAATTCTTCCTCCTTGATAGCAAAAGGTATTGGTAGATACTGACCATCCATCACACATGTTGTTCCTAATGGCATTTAGAGACAAAGGATTTACCTTTGTCTTCAGGAGACCAAACAGACTTACCTGATGAGTATGTAAGAACCATTTGATTTGCTTTTGTTTAGATAACCTATTGTTACTTGTTGTTGTATTATCTTGTATTGTGAATGCAGTAACTGACCCCGTTTAATTGTTTTAAAAACTGTGGTGATCCATTCGGGGATGGTGAGTAGTTATTGAGCAGGTATGACTTGGATGCGCGAGGAATAGCTGGGGATGAGTCACCATGAGTAAGCTAGTAGTCTTCTGCTGTTATGTCGAGACATTTTATTTACTTCAGTTGGTTTTTAGTTTGGAACACTTTTATCGTATTTTTATCAGTTTAGTTTTGGCATGTAATCACTTAAACTATTTATTTAAAGTACGTTATTTGATGGTCTATTTGATATACTCTGCCTCGGGCAACTGAGATGATAGCATTCTCATACCTTAGGTGGTCTTGGAAAGGCATCTTGGTGTATGGGGGTGTTACAAAGTGGTATTAGAGCGACGATTTTGGAACCTATAACTAATGAATCTAATGAACTTAGAGAGTCAAACTAAAATGAACCCGGGTAGGAGTTGTTAGGAGCTAATGCAAAGACTTGGGAGACATCCTAAAGTCGCGAACTCGCCCTACAACTTTGAGGCGGTCACTATGGGGTGTCATGGGGATCGTTATTTGTTTACTAATGTTCATATGAATATGTTGGATGGATGAATATATGGTTGAATGGAGGATGTGGTGGAAAAGATGAAGGTAATTGTATATGATAATATGATTGTGGTTAAGCATGTTGTATGGTGAAATGATTTATAATGTGGCAATATTTGTAACACCCCCATATTCCGAGGAGCCTTAACTAGGCCTTCCTTGGCATATAAGGGCATTACCATCTCGGTTGCCCGAGGTAAGTAATTATCAAAAGGCGATAAAAGAACAATTATAGTTATAATTACAAGTGTTACATAGAACCAACAAAAATAAAGGTACAACTCATCAGCTACACGCTATCACTATCAGAACCCGTGAAGACTCATCCCTGCCAGGACTCCAGCTATCAACCTCATCAACACCTGCTAAGACCGACTGCTCACCACAAGGGATCACGGCAGACACATAAACAAACAAGACAACCACACAAGGTCAGTAACTGAGGCAAGACTCAACATAAACCAACAATAATCACCAACACATTACAAACACCACCAATCACACACAATCACACCCACTCGAATCAATCTCCGTCACCGATTGTCCACTGGACCAGCCCTGCCAGTGGGGGACCGCAGCTGTACCCACCAAATCCCCGCTCATCATACCGAGCGATAACCCTGTCCCATTAATGTGCTCATCCCCTCCCGTGGCGGGTTCCACGGAGGGCGAAACTAGGGCGTGAAGCCACTCCCTCAAGTGACCCCACTCAGCCGAGGACGCACCTCGAGAACCAGAGACAAACAATCAAAGACAACTGTAATACAACAACAACCGACCAATTGTATACACCAGCCGGACACTGCATATACGCTGCCACAATCACAACACAACAACCATGACTCAACAACCGACACACTAGACCAACCACAGAAACTGAGTAGGCGAACCTACTTTTAAGAAACTGCAACGATTCCATGCTCATACATGCAAAACCCAGCAATCAAGCAACACCTATACACACAATACAACCATCTATCACTACCAAGCAAACCCTAACTGAAAACACAAGGCACAGATGATGATGACGACATACCTACATGAGGAAAACTGGCAAAAGACCGCTACCCAACTCAAGCTATGCTCTCCTAAGGTACAAGAACCTTCAAAGGCTTCCATGGAGGTTATATGGTGAAGGGAAGGGAAGGAGGCGACCTAAGGATCTGACGAAATGAGGCGGAAATGATTTGCGGATATAACAAAACACGATTATAAACCCTCGCTGAAAACCCGTTACTCGATCGAGTGGCCTACCTACTCGATCGAGTGTCCCCTACTCGATCGAGTATCTAAGCTACTCGATCGAGTAGCCTCTACTCTATCGAGTACCACCCTTAACTCAAAACGTAGGATAACTTTGGTACGCACTTCTAAGGACTATTACCGCTCCCAAGGTCAGTCAATGCTGGTCAACGGGTCTCTAAAGGGGCGGGTATTACAGTCTTCCACCCTTAAAAGAACTTCGTCCCCGAAGTTCAACTCACCTATCTCAAAGCACAAGACACGGGAACAAAACGACATCACTACTCTTTCGACATAGGTCACTACTCCCCGGAAATACCATCCCCCATGTCATCATCATCAACTGTCTAACGCTCCATATAGATCGACCTTTACAACCTACTACTTGAAGTACTAACCTCACTACACGAACCGGCACAACCAACGATTACCCGACACATTACGAGATTACACTTTCACTAGCAACAACCAACAACACGAAATAAATCATATATCAACCCGCAGCATGACTATACCACCATGTTACTCAACAACACGATTCTATTCCAACACATGACATCATAACTATCTCTTTATGACCGTCTTTTAAAATATACTATCAACTTTCACTTCAACACACAAATTGCCCAACGAACAAGTGCAAACAATTATAACTTCATGCAAGAAATGTAACCAAAGTAATAGAAAATCTTATAAACAACCAACAAAATAATTGCAAAATCGGCCTTTTTTATTTGCGACATTACTCTTCCCCTCGAAAAGGAACTTCGTCCCCGAAGTTCATGTTGGAGCTTGTGTCCTCCACAAATTTGTGTGATAACATTTGTAAATCTCTTACAGGTTCAGAAGGGTATACTTCGTATTTTAATCAGTTGATTAACGATTACCTAATAACGGTTGCCTTGCTAGACAGTTTGACGTTATTATCATACAGATGGCGGTGTGTTTGAGAGATGTGGTTATAGAAATATAATCACATTGATGCCTTATATGACTAAACAGTTAGTCAATGTGTTGATGAGATAATTATTTAATGCCGATTAAATAATATTAATTGAGACGAATTAACTGTCAATTCGTAAATTGAATATAATAAGTTATATTTAATTAATGTATATAATGTTAGCTTTGACGAATTAATATGTTAATTCGTAATTAAATGTAATCGGTTATATTTAATCAGCAAATGATAAATTATACGATATTGTCATAATAAATTATTATTGACCCGTATTAATTAATGCGGAATAATATAAATGACAATTTATATTTAACACATTTTATACATTTTGGAATAACCGAAAATAAGGATTTTTATCCTCATTTTCGGTAGTTGCCAAAACCGAAAATAAGGAATTAAAACTCCTTATTATTTCGGTATTTGGGCCGAAAATTAGAAGAAGAAAAATCCACCCTAATCTTCCCTCGTACACGGTTTAAGAGGTAGAGAGGGGTTAATTTTCTAACCTAATTTTAACTCATTCTTGCCTCTCATCTAAAAACACAAAACACAAAAACCGAAATACCTTAAGCAATTTACAGAAATTGAAGGATCGATTCTAGCAACAAGTTAAGGGCATTTCTCATATCGTCTTGGGTGCAACTAATAGGCGAATATCATTGCGATATTGTTCTTAGGCCGAATTTGCTAGGACCGAAGGTTGATTCTTCATCTCTTTACCTTTTTGTTTATGTAATTTAATTTTATGACTAGTATTCATCATTATAATTCGTTATAATCCTTAAAATTAAAGGGATGCATACAGATAAATCCCACAAGTGGTATCAGAGCCAAGGCCACGAATTTATTTTGATGATTTTCATAAAAATTGGATGTAAACTATATTGGGGTTTTGAAAAAAAAAATTAGGGTTTCGGTTTAAAAAATTTTTGCCGATTTGATTTTTTTTTCTGCCGAGATTTTGCTCTTGTTTTTGATGATTATTTCCATTTCGATTTTTCATATTGTTGTTTAATCAGTTAAAATAAACATATGATAAATTGGTAGTTTTTGATTTAATGAAGATTAAGTTAAATTGTAAATGGAATCGCCATGTCGATGATATAAAAATTTGTTTTTTTGCTATATAGTTTTTGGCATATACGATTAATCATGTTTTATTAATTCATATGCTAATCATGTTCTAATAGCAACTATAAACGATTTTCTTCATCGAATTTTTATTTTAGGGCATTTTTGCCGCAAAAGAGACATAAAAGAGGCATTAGGATTCTTGTTTTAATTTGAGCCGTAAAAAGTTTTTTTTTCTGTTTCGGTTACTGTTCACAGTGGCCAGATTATAAAAAAAAAAAAAAATTTGTTTTGTATTGGTTTTTACTGAAAACCCGTGAAGAAAGAACAAAAAAAAACCGTGCTGTTTTTGTTTTTCTTGGTTTTGCCGAGAACATTTATAAAAAAAAAATTTTTTTTGTTGTTTTTGGCCAATAATTATAATTATACATTTTAATGTATGATTAATTGTAGTGAAAAGGTTCACATATAAGGATACCGTATTATTTTAAAGCAGTTTAAAATATTGATGGATTAAATTCATATTACAAGTTTAATATGAATTAAGATTGAAATTGATGTGATTAATTGAGGAATTGTCACTTAATTTGATAATTGAAATAGGTGGTTTGGATAAAATTAACCAACATAATTAAAGAATTATGTCTTGCATATTTAATTTTTTTAGTTGATGCTTTTCTTTTGTTGAATGAATAGTTGAATGAATTTATTTACGTATTTTTGCAATCGGTTGTAATTTGTAATACTTAGTGTGGCCTTAGATAATTATGTTTTCGTAATGAAGGAAACATAATTTTTTATGTAATTATGAGATCTCGAATCTCCTTTATTTTTCTTTAGTTTTGGGTTTTGAAATTAGAATGTAATAAATAGGTTTATTATGTAAATATATTTATTGTAATTTTCAAAGAAGACTAAAGATGGAGATTGGAGCTCACTCCTGCTACATGGATCAAGATGGAACATCAAGACAAGCTTCTCGGGTCCAAGGATAGATTCCAAATTTGTATTTAATGTTCATTTTGATAGGATAGGCCACACTAGGATTTTTTATTGTTTTTACGTTTTCATTCCTATTGCTTTTCATTCACATGATACTTTATGCATCATTTTCCGCCTAAAACCAAACCACCTACTACTAAAATGCATGAAAATTGACTCATATAGATTGTATGTTAAATTTCATGGACATACAGATGTCACATATTTTTAAAGCCATCACCTTAGCTTATTCATTCTCGCATGCTAGATATTAGTTCACTTAAAATGAATTTAAATTAAGTTGATGGGATCTTCCTCTAAAACGGAAATTGAGACTAGTCTTTATAAGGGCAAACAACTATGAATCCCTTCTTCGTCGGTAGGCATAATATGACCCCTTGTACGTTGGGTAAGTAGTTTGTATTGACTTAGTTTAACTCAACATCATAGTCCGAAGAGTTTCTCGTGATTATGATGGACTAAAGATAGAATTTACATAAATTTATCGACCAAGAATTATAACGGTAGAATTAGCTAAAAGGTTAGCTTATTAATTTGCAGATAATTGAGTCTTGGGATCATTTATATAATTCTTGAGGGAGGTCAATTGTATAAATGTTTTGAGTCTTCGCGTTATGACAGTAGTTCATTAGACTTTAAATTATAAACGATGCACATGCTTATTATTTTTATTCTTCTTCTCGCAGTGTAGAACACATTTATTTTGATAATCTTTGTTACAACAAATGGATGGAAATAACGCAATCCCAATGCCTAGTGCCACACTTGGACGCGAGTCTGGTGAAAGCTTTCATGGACCATATGAATCAGTCCACGCGACTGAAGAATGATGGGTCTAACTTTGCGGACTGGGAGGCGTCACTACGGAATGCTGCCATTGCTGACGGTAAGCTCAAGTACTTAACTGAGCCAATACCGGTCAACCCAGGCCCCAATGCAAGAGTCAACGAGTCAATTGCTTATAGTGACTTCGTTATGGAAGCGGGTGCGATAAAGAACGTACTCATCTTTGCAATGGAAACCAATTTGCAGAGACGCTTTATTGCTCAAGGTGCAAACAAGATTTTCACCACGCTCACTAACGAGTTCTCAAAAGCACCGAGAATCGTTACTTATGAGCATACCTGTCGCTTGTTTGATGCGAAACTCCAGAAAGGCCAACCGGTTAGCCCACACATTCTTCACATGATTGAGAATATCGGGAAGCTGGAGGCACTTGATTGCAAAATCAGTGAGAACATAGTCATTGACCGTATGCTTCATTCACTTCATGATGGCTTTGCCCTCTTTAGGGCAAATTACTATATGAATGACATGAAGAAAAGTCCTCATGAGCTACACTCACTTCTCGTACAGACCGAGAAGGATATGAAATTGAGTGGGAGCATGAAGCAAGATGTTCTCATGATTTCCAACAAGAAAGGTAAGGGCAAGGCTCCAGGCGACCTAACTGTAGGTAAGCCAAAGTTTAAGAAGCCAGGAAACGGTAAGAGTGGGCCTGGTGAGACTAGTGGCTCACAGGGCAAGGCAAAGAGCAAGGGCGGTGACATTGAGTGCCACCATTGTCACAAGACTGGAGATTGGAGGAGGAACTGTCCCGTGTACCGTGGGGACATAAAAGCAGGCCGCGTCGCTCCTGTTGGTATGTCATCTTATATTCATATGATTGAGATTAACCATGCAAGTTTCGGAACTTGGGTACTTGATACTGGTTGTGGTTCTCATCTGTGTAATCATTTGCAGGGCCTAAAGAACATCATACCTCTCGAAAAAGGTGATGTGGACTGCGAGTCGAGAATGGAGCACGAGTTCTTGCTGCGAGTCTCGAAGGGAACATACGTAATCCAACTCCCTAGTGGTTTTGAGTTATTTTTATATAACTGTTACTATGTACCCAGTTTGTCTAAGAACATTATTTCTGTTTCCGTACTTGCTAAAGACGGTTTTGCATTTTCAATAAAGGATAATAGCTGTATTTTCTCTTTCAATGAAATGATTTATGGCAAAGCAGTTTCCATGAATGAAATTTACATCTTAGATCAAACCACGGAAGTATTACACATGAATAATAAGAAATTAAAGGTTGGTGACAAAGATCAAACCTATATATGGCATTGTCTAATGGGACACATAAATGAGAAACGCGTAAAGAAACTCATCGATAATGGGACTATTCCCGCATTCGATTTTTCTACATATGGCACCTGTGAATCATGTCTCATTGGCAAAATGACTCGAATTTCCTTCAAAGGTATTGGAATGCGTGCTAGTGACCTATTAGGACTCATACATACTGATGTTTGTGGACCTATGTCAATTACCGCTAGAGATGGCTATAGATATTTTATCACTTTCACGGACGATTTGAGTAGATACGGATATGTCTACTTAATGAAGCATAAAAGTGAGTCCTTTGAGAAATTCAAGGAATACCAGAACAAGGTTGAGAACCAACTGGGTAGAAAGGTTATAGCACTCCATTTAGATCGGGGTGGCGAATATCTTTCAAATGAGTTTGATCAACACCTTAAAGACTGTGGAATCGTTCTACAGTTAACTCCACCTGGAACACCTCAATTAAATGGTGTGTCCGAACGGAGAAATCGAACCTTACTTGATATGGTTCGATCCATGATGAGTCACACGGTAGTGCCTGATTCATTATGGGGTTTTGCTCTTTGTCACCGCTTTTGCTCTTATACTTAACCGAAGTCCGACTAAAGTTGTCGACAAGACTCCATATGAAATGTGGAAGGGAACGGTCCCTAACTTGTCCTTTATTCGGGTTTCGGGCTGCGAGGCTTATGTCAAGTGGAGACACGAGGATAAGCTCGGCCCGCGATCGGTCAAAACATACTTTATAGGTTATCCAAAAGGAACATTTGGTCATTACTTCTATTTGCCTACCGAACATCGAGTTTTTGTTGCGGCTAGTGCGACGTTCTTAGAGAAAGAATTTCTCGAGAACAAGACGAGTGATAAAACCTTTGAGCTATCGGAGATTCCAGAACCAACAACCGAGGAACGGATGGAGGAAGTTGTTCCTCCAACTGATGATACGGTTAATATTCCTGTGGAACCCAGGAGGTCGGGTAGAGTCTATAATCCTCCGGACAGATACATTGGTATGGTCGAGGAGAATGAAGTTTTACTTCTAGAAAGTAATGAACCCGCAACCTATAAAGGTGCTATGGCCTGTTCCGACTCAAAGCTATGGCTCGAAGCCATGCAATCCGAGATGGACTCCATGTATGAGAATAACGTATGAGATCTAGTTGATTTACCTAATAAGGTAAAACCTCTACAGTGCAAATGGCTTTACAAAATAAAGCATTCTGTTGACGCGCAACCAGATACCTATAAGGCACGACTTGTGGCAAAAGGTTTCACTCAAGTGCACGGATTGCATTATGATGAGATTTTTTCACCTGTAGTCATGCTATGTTCCATTCGGATAATCTTAGCGATTGCCGCTTTTCATGATTATGAAATTTGGCAAATGGATGTGAAAAACGCCTTCTTAAACGGTTATTTGGAGGAAGAGTTGTACATGGTGCAACCCGAAGGTTTCATAGATCCTGAACATCCTAAGAAAGTTTGCAAGCTTAAGCGTTCCATTTGTGGACTTAAGAAAGCTTCTCGGAGTTGGAATCATCGTTTCGACCAGGTGATAAAAGAGTATGGTTTCACTCGATCGGTCGAGGAACCATGCTTGTATATCAAGTCGAGTGGGAGCAAGATTGTATTCTTGATATTGTATGTCGATGACATACTTTTGATTGGGAATGACATTCCTCTCCTATCTTCGGTTAAAGGATGGTTGAAGAACCATTTCCAGATGAAAGATCTGGGTGAGGCACAACGCATTTTGGGAATCCGTATCTACCGAGATAGATCACGACGGACGTTATCACTTAGTCAGGAGTCTTATTTGGATAAGATTCTTGAGAGGTTCAGCATGACCAAATCCAAGAAGGGGAACCTTCCAATGACGTCTGGGATGCAGTTGAGCAAGTCTCAGTCACCCACGACGCCTGAAGGGGTTGAACGCATGAGTCGTATTCTTTATGCATCTGCAATAGAATCGATCATGTATGCCATGATATGCACACGTCCAGAGGTGGCATATGCATTGAGTATGACGAGTCGGTACCAAGGCAATCCAGGTGAAACACACTGGATAGCTGTGAAAAACATCCTCAAGTACCTACGGAGGACTAAGGATTGGGTATTGACTTATGGAGGAGATACTAAGCTATGTGCAATCGGTTACGCAGATGCTAGCTTCCAAACGGATCGAGATTATTCAAAATCTCAGTCCGGGTTCGTCTTCACTCTTAATGGTGCTGCAGTCAGCTGGAAGAGTTCCAAACAGAGTGTTGTAGCAGATTCTACTACTGAATCCGAGTACTATGCCGCTTCGGAGGCAGCTAAGGAAGCGATATGGATGCGTCAATTCTTACAAGGACTTACGATAGTTCCGAGTTCGAATGACCCGATCACCATCTATTGTGACAATAGAGGTGCCATCTTCCAGGCTAAGGAGCCAAAGTCTAGCAACAAGTCTAGACATGTACATCGGAAAGCTCACCTGATCCGTGATTATGTGGAGCAAGAGGAGATAGTGATTGACAAGATTGCGACGGATGATAACATCGCGGATCCTCTCACTAAACCGTTGAATTATGATAAGCATGTAAGGCACGTTATTTCCATGGGAATTAAACGTGTTCATGAGTTGTAGTAGTTGATTATGGATTTGATACATTATCTTTTTTCATATACTATTTATAACTTCATCGTTTTTATAAAATATTTTATTTTTCATGTGGATTGTACTGACAACATTGAACGCCACAAAGTGAACTGAATTACATTATATTAGTTTTGGTCCGTAATCGCCTCCAAGAGCTGATAACTCTGGCTATTATATTGTGCAGTCGATTGATGCTGGGTTCAACGAGCCATAAGTCAAACGGTTGACTGATCGTTCACAAATACGAGATTATAACGATACCTCGTAGGACAAATTTTTGTGACAACGTAATGGAGTCCTAAATGTTTAAAAACATTTGGTGCCAGGTCGTGGATTGGACGTCCATTGTGTTCCTAGAGTCGATTCTTTTGACTATCGACTGTCTCTTGAGATTAAGGCAGTTTTTGGGTGACTTTGGTTTCTTTCTCACGGTCTGCCGTAAATGGAGGCTAAGTAGATTTTTTCTGGGTCATTTCATACTGTGCTTACATATGCAGGATTCGAGTTGAAGAAAATATCCAACCCTTATCAGGTATAGTTATTTCTCAGGGCCACTCGAGGAGTTGTAACTGAAATGCATGGCCATGCTCGAATGTTGATTCGTTTATCAGTTAAGTTACTCTCTAGTCGGGGAAACCACTCTTGATACACATCACTTGTAAAATATGACCTTTGTG
Organism: Silene latifolia; assembly: GCF_048544455.1. Lineage (NCBI taxonomy): Eukaryota > Viridiplantae > Streptophyta > Magnoliopsida > Caryophyllales > Caryophyllaceae > Silene > Silene latifolia. The sequence continues at coordinate 85,902,180 of NC_133528.1, forward strand.
AATACGGATTTTGCAAATTGTTTTACATTGAGTGGGAGAAATTTTAGGATATGAGAATCGGTTATCGCACATACACTTGTGAGGACAAGTGGGAGTTTGTTGGAGCTTATGTCCTCCACAAATTAGTGTGATAACATTTGTAAATCTCTTACAGGTTCACAAGGGTATACTTCGTATTTTAATCAGTTGATTAAGGATTACCTAATAACGGTTGGCTTGCTAGAAAGTTTGACGTTATTATCATACAGATGGCGGTGATCAACTGGTCCCTAAAGGTCACACCTATAGGATGTGTTTGAGAGATGTGGTTATAGAAATATAATCACATTGATGCCTTATATGACTAAACAGTTAGTCAATGTGTTGATGAGACAATTATTTAATGCCGATTAAATAATATTAAATGAGACGAATTAACTGTCAATTCGTAAATTGAATATAAAAAGTTATATTTAATTAATGTATATAATGTTAGCTTGGACGAATTAATATATTAATTCGTAATTAAATGTAATCGGTTATATTTAATCAGCAAATGATAAATTATACGATATTGTCATAATAAATTATTATTGACCCGTATTAACTAATGCGGAATAATATAAATGACAATTTATATTTAACACATTTTATACATTTTGGAATAACCGAAAATAAGGATTTTTATCCTCATTTTCGGTAGTTGCCAAAACCGAAAATAAGGAATTAAAACTCCTTATTATTTCGGTATTTGGGCCGAAAATTAGAAGAAGAAAAATCCACCCTAATCTTCCCTCATACATGGTTTAAGAGGTAGAGAGGGGTTAATTTTCTAACCTAATTTTAACTCATTCTCGCCTCTCATCTAAAAACACAAAAACCGAAATACCTTAAGCAATTTACAGAAATTGAAGGATCGATTCTAGCAACAAGTTAAGGGCATTTCTCATATCGTCTTGGGTGCAACTAATAGGCGAATATCATTGCGATATTGTTCTTAGGCCGAATTTTCTAGGACCGAAGGTTGATTCTTCATCTCTTTACCTTTTTGTTTATGTAATTTAATTTTATGACTAGTATTCATCATTATAATTCGTTATAATCCTTAAAATTAAAGGGATGCATACAGATAAATCCCACAGTTCACCCCCAAACTAGTACACATGTTACTTACTACCTACATCTTGACAGATAGCCAACCCATATTACTCATTATTGACATTACTCATATATTAGACAACCATCAAACCATAAAAACGTATGCAACCATATTCGAACAACTAGCCACCGTCAAGAATGCATATATATATATATATATATATATATATATATATATATATATATATATATATATATATATATATATATATATATATATATATACACCATATGTATTTGTATATGGAAAGACACAACTCCAGTGAAATATAATTAGCAGACATAACGGATGTAAAATGAATGCAATATGAAACCATTACTACTTCACTATTTGTTATGAACCGCATCTAAAACCCAAATACGACCTTCCACATATGAAACGAACGGTTAAAACATGTTACTAATCATCAATAACCATGCTAGACACCAAACATGTAATTATATAACCATTAAACGATTTTAATTTTACGAAAAGTTCCTGTAACAGTGCTACTCGATCGAGTATATAGGGTACTCGATCGAGTGCCCGCTACTCGATCGAGTGTCTTGGCTACTCGATCGAGTAGCCCTGAGATCAGAATACCTCATATCTGTCACACCTGCAGCTACTCGACCGAGTATGGGGTACTCTGTCGAGTACCTACAGGTCAAAATCTTGGAAATTCCTGCCATAACATCATATATATATATATATATATATATATATATATATATATATATATAAAACGTCACTGAAACACGAGTCGGAATGACAACCGACCCCCAAAATCCTGTAAACAAGTTCAAGCTAAACAAATCCGGCCTTATGGCCATCCATACAAACCAAAATAAAAGTTCCGACTAAGAACGACTACCATCACCCAACATCATCAACTATAAACAAAAGAAGGAAACAGGAGTATCACTCATGCTGCTGCTGCTGCTCATCCATCATCTCATCTCCACCATCGTCTCCTCCCGAGGTGCCTGCTCCTGATGACCCAAGACCCGCATCAACCCCTGCTCCAGCTCCAGGACTCACATACCATGGGGTCAAGCCACCATAAGCAAAGGACTGAGGTGTCTCCCAAGCTGACTGATCCACCCCGTAAGAGTGAAAAACCCCACTATAGTCCCCAACTCTGCTCCACCATACTGGATGTGGTCCCTCGGTCCCAATCCCCTGAGTGTACGCCATCTCATGCATGTTCCGGAGTGTCAAAGTGGATGACACTCTCTCTGCTAAGTAGCTCGAACTCGTCTCCGGGGTGTCGAGGTAGGGGTAACAAGGAAAAGGGTGCTGCTGCGGTGGTGCTGTCGGCCGTGGTCTAGTCTCAACTGTCCTCTCCCTCACTCGACGAGGTCCTCTCCCTATCCTGGGCCTATCCTCCACTACCGTCGCATTCTCCCCCTTCTTTGGCTCGGGCATCACCTGAAGGTGCGTGTCATCAATAAGGTACGTCTGCAACTATCGAGGCACATCATCATCCTCCTCCTCCTCATCAGAGTCAACAACTACCACCACCGGATCTAACGGCTCTATCGGTGGGAGGTGCTCAGGAGCCGGGATTCCCATCCAGCTCATACCCCACACCCTCCAAGCTAGGCTACCATCAGCTAACGTTCTCAACTATTCAGGTCGAGGTAGTAGTCTCTGTCCATGGTAGGCACCGGTGTAGATAGGGGCACATACTCAGAAGAAGCCTCAAAGGAAGCTAGCTTTTCAGCTAGTCGAGTGGCGATAGCACCACAACTCAGGTACCGGGTGGTAGAAGTAGCCATCAAGGCCAGGCTAGCGCAGACTATAGCAGGAGCATTAAAGACCACCCTCTCGGTCCGCTCCGGGTTCAGGTAAGACATCAGAAGCAACAGTTCATGATTGTTCAGCTTACTCATATCCGGCCTCTCATAAAGGAGGTTTGACAAAGAACGAAGGAAGATCCTCAAAGTAACATGTTGAACATCATTAATCAACATGTTGTTGGAGGTGGGAGCTGGTTTTCCGGAAAGACAAGGCATGAGGCGGCAAACACCGCACTCAGAAGGAATCTCACTGATGGAATCCTTGGGAGGCTTGTCCAACCCAAGGTGAGAAGCAAAAAGGTCCATGGTCAACATGAAGCTCGTGTTCATCAAACGGAACTCAACAGTTTGTGCAGCTGGCTCGTAATTAAACGAGCTCATAAACTCTAAAGTCAGAAAAGGGTAAGAATGCTTCCTCAGCCGATACAACCCCATAAACCCCAAGGTTTCAAAGATGTGACGGACATCCGTCTCAATTCCTAAGTCCTCAAGAAGTGTGGTATCCACACAACGGGTAGGCCTCATTTTGCGTTTCAGCAACGCCACGAATCTCTCTCGCTGTTTAAAGTCTACAAACACCACTGAAGGGTACTCCGGTACCGCGGGTACCACGGGTCCACTACCTTCCCCAAGTTCGGGCTGTGAAGCCCTCCCCCTCTTACTCTGACGGGTCCCTATGTTTAGTCTCGGCATCTGTTTCGGCATACAATTTAAACAAGCTTGCATAGGCACTTAAAACATAGACTTTACAAAATCGAACATTGATTAACCATCTAGGTACACACTTTCACCAACAAATTCCCAATTTGATATATAAGCTCAATTTATAATATTTCAGACGATCTCCATAGCTGTGAAAATTTTAGCATGAGTGAATACGATTTACTCGACCACTAAGATTATCAAAACATGGCTCCAATACTACCTCATATATAGACCTGATAATCATGTGAAATATTCATATATGTTCATAGAAAGGTAACTCAAAACATGTTATCACCAACCTTCAACATTAGAAGTAAACAACTCAATTAAACTAGTCAGACGGTCTTTACAGCTGTAACAAATTGACATATTCATCAAGGATTAACATCACCATTACTATATTAAAGTTTAATTCTTGTATATACATTCATATCCAACGCTACATCTCAATTATAACAAACGAATTTCAATTTGGGGCACTTTTATGACGGAGTTTTAAGGCAAATTTTAAGGTGAAAATCACAAAATCCAACTCCTAACATGACATAGGCAACATATAGTACTCAATTTCATCATCCAACATGTAGAAAACAACGAAAATAAATTTTGATTTTTTCAAACCCTAGAAAAATTCGTCCCCAATTTTGCAATTGCTATTCTATTTTGGAGCAATTAATCAACAATAAACATGAAAGGGAAGCATGTGAATCATATTACAACAATTACAAGCAATTTATGTTCATATGAATCGAAATTTCAGTTAATTCTACCATTCTAATAGATTCAAGTGGTAAAAACATGTAAATAAGAAAGAGATTCATACCTTAATTAGATAGAAAAGTAAAAGAACGAAATTAAGCAAGATAAACAACCCAAATTAATCACCACCAACTCGAGATTAGGAGAGTTTTGAGAGAAATAAGAGCTTAGGGTTTCGAAATCAAGAAGAAAGAATAAGAAAAATGAGAAGAAATAAGGGTTTTATGAAACCCGTAAGAGCCTCTGTACTGTAGCCTACTCGATCGAGTGCCTAGGGTACTCGATCGGGTGCCCTCTACTCTATCGAGTAGGTGCTATTTCGTCAAGTATTTGCAGAAAATTTCTACATCCCGACGTCATAGCTTCCTAGCTAGATCGAGTGAGGTCTACTCGGTCTAGTAAGCACTCGCACTCGGTCAGGTAAGGTTGAGTACTCGGTCAGAAGTACAAAATAAGTTGAAGGTTCCTGCGAAACAATATCACGTGTCGGTTCAAAACCGAGTTCGGAACTCGTCACTGGTTATCATACTCACTTCTATATCACCATTACTACTCAAACATACCATATCGTCTCGTCAGACAAGATTCATATCATATTACGCTACAACTAATTGAACCAACTCGGTTTACCTGCTACCGAGTCACTCATATACATAATTACGTCACCATACCATATCTAAACTCGTCTTACCACATGGCTATCAACTTATTCTCACTTTAATGAAATCATATAACTAACGATAAATATTCTCATGTCATCTAAGTACATTCTACATAAACAAATTAAAGCTTACCATGTTCCAATTTTCAACATAACAAATTATTTTACACAAATTGATCATCAAGCAGCGGAAAGTTTCAACCATTAAACAATGCATATACGCATCACTAATTACCGATTCTCGTACTATAACTCAACACTCCTATAACTATCATCATTGCAACTACGGTAGGACTTATAAAATCATATAGAATCACCATTATTAACAACTTGAAGCAAATACCAACATGATTACTTTTCATACTACAGCATACACTTCCACACTTTTCACGCATTTCTATTAAATAAAACATTTTACGTTTCTCATAATCATCGCACAAGCTTACTAATTCTACCAAAACTTCACCACACACAGTCCAAACGCAACTATCATGCCCATACCAATTTTAACAAAGACTCAACCACGGATAATTCCGACGCAACCAACATACACATTACATACATACACACGGACTCCACATTCCCATACCCAGTGACTGGCTTAAGTACAATGGGGCCAAGATTTTGAAATGAGGGCGCCTACTCACCCAAAATCTAGCATCAGCTGGGGCTCCCATTACACATACACCAGGTTCATTTTATTAGACTCACTACGTTCATTAGGTTCATTTGTTACAGGTTCCAAAATCGTCGCTCTGATACCACTTTGTAACACCCCCATATTCCGAGGAGCCTTAACTAGGCCTTCCTTGGCATATAAGGGCATTACCATCTCGGTTGCCCGAGGTAAGTAATCATCAAAAGGCGATAAAAGAACAATTATAGTTATAATTACAAGTGTTACATAGAACCAACAAAAATAAAGGTATAACTCATCAGCTACACGCTATCACTATCAGAACCCGTGAAGACTCATCCCTGCCAGGACTCCAGCTAACAACCTCATCAACACCTGCTAAGACCGACTGCTTACCATAAGGGATCACGGCAGACACATAAACAAACAAGACAACCACACAAGGTCACTAACTGAGGCAAGACTCAACATAAACCAACAACAATCACCAACACATTACAAACACCACCAATCACACACAATCACACCCACTCCAATCAATCTCCATCACCGACTGTCCACTGGACCAGCCCTGCCAGTGGGGGACCGCAGCCGTACCCACCAAATCCCCGCTCATCATACCGAGCGATAACCCTGTCCCATTAATGTGCACATCCCCTCCCGTGGCGGGTTCCACGGATGGCGAAATTAGGGCGTGAAGCCACTCCCGCAAGTGACCCCACTCAGCCGAGGACGCACCTCGAGAACCAGAGACAAACAATCAAAGACAACTGCAATACAACAACAACTGACCAACTGTATACACCAGCCGGACACTGCATATACGCTGCCACAATCACAACACAACAACCATGACTCAACAACCGACACACTAGACCAACCACAGAAACTGAGTAGGCGAACCTACCTTTAAGAAACTGCAACGATTCCATGCTCATACATGCAAAACCCAGCAATCAAGCAACACCTATACACACAATACAACCATCTATCACTACCAAGCAAACCCTAACTCAAAACACAAGGCACATATGATGATGACGACATACCTAGATGAGGAAAACTGGCAAAAGACCGCTACCCGACTCAAGCTATGCTCTCCTAAGGTACAAGAACCTTCAAAGGCTTCCATGGATGTTATATGGTGAAGGGAAGGGAAGGAGGCGACCTAAGGATCGGACGAAATGAGGCGGAAATGATTTGCGGATATAACAAAACACGATTATAAACCCTCGCTGAAAACCCATTACTCGATCGACTGGCCTACCTACTCGATCGAGTATCTAAGCTACTCGATCGAGTAGCCTCTACTCTATCGAGTACCACCCTTAACTCAAAACGTAGGATAACTTTGGTACGCACTTCCAAGGACTATTACCGCTCCCAAGGTCAGTCAACGCTGGTCAACGGGTCTCTAAAAGGGCGGGTATTACAATATTAGTAACATGTGAATAGGAGATGTTGTATACGTATGTTTTATTTTGACGAAAAGTTATAAAGTTAACGGCATGCGGATAGTTAGAATCGTCAGCATGACTCGATCGAGTGGGGATAACTCGATCGAGTAGGGTGGACTCGATCCAGTGGGCTGAGCTTGATCGAGTGGGTATATGATAACTTTGGGTAGTAGCTGCTGTTTTGTTAAACTCGATCGAGTAAGGGGAGTACTCGATCAAGTTTCGGCTACTCGATCGAGTATGTGTGTGACTCGATCGAGTGTGTTTTTACGTCAGTGCTGGTCAGGTTCTGGGGTTGGGGTACTCGATCGAGTAAGTGGGTAACTCGATCGAGTGACCTCTACTCGATCGAGTATGTGTGGTTACTCGATCGAGTAGGTTATGTGCAGGTCATATTTGCTTTGAGCCGTAGGCTATGTGCTTAAGTTTATCTCTGCTCTATAGCTCAAAGATATGCCGCCACACAGGTCTGCTATGTATGCTAGGGCTCCGGAGATGAGTGTTGATGAGATTGCCAAGATGCTTATGCATTAAGATGCGCTTACCGAGGTTCTTAAGAGGTTTGGGAAAGATAAGGATGCCGGGATAGACTTTGCCAAGATGAGCACTACGATATCCTGCTTCAACCCAACGAACTATATGGGTACACGTGCGCCGATTTTGCTCGACAGTTGGCACAGAGAGATGGAGAATATCTTGGAGTGGTACATTGTCCCGAAGAGTTTAAGGTAGAATAAGCTGCGTTCTACCTGAGAGATGCAGTGGGGGAGTGGTGGGACAAAGTGAGAGAGAGTGCCCTAGACCTTTATCTGAAGTAGGGTAAATCTGCCATTCCATGGACTGAATTTAAGAGAGCTATGAGAAAGAAGTTCGTTCCAGAGCACGTTCGCAGTAAGATGCGCGAGGAGTTTGATTCTTTCATGATGACCTCAGATATGACAGTGACGAAGTACTATCATATGTTCAACGAGAAATCGAGATATACTGAGGATATGGGGCTAAGTCAGGAGAACTTAGCACTTCGGTCTGAGAAGGGGTTGACTTATCAGATCATGGAGAAGCTACAAGTTGGGGTCCTTACCGATGTTAAGGAAGTTTATGAGAGAGCAGGAAGAGCTGAGAGGTTGGTCGAAATGGCCAAGGAAAACAAAGAGAGGGGTCCGGAGAAGAGAAAGGCTGAGAGTGAGGGTGGTGGTCAATCTATTTATAAGAGAGGTAATCATAACCAGGCAAGGGATTATTCATCGGGATCGGGTTTTAGTGGTGGAGCTTCTTATGGGCGTGTCCGGTGTAGTAGCAACAGTTGGGGTATCTCGTGTTTCAAATGTGGTAGTGTGGGCCACAAGAGGCGTGAGTGTACTAATGCCGGGGGGAGAGGTTTTCAGAGGCCATCACAGGGGAGCTTTTCGCAGGGTCCGACACAGAGCTATGAGCCTATGATAGTAACCGACCATTTGGGTCATGGAATAATCAAGGAGGGCAAGGTAACAACAACGGTGGCTTCAACCGTAATGGCGGTAATTCTTATCAGATACCGGCGGCTAACAACAATCAGGGGTCAGCTGCCAAGCCTTCTACTTCAGCTAGTACAGTACAAGGGGGTGGACAAAAGACCAGTGGCAAACTATTTATGATGGACAAGAAAGCTGATGAGGATGATGCGCACGTGAACACCGGTACCTTTCTTGTTAATGATGTTTCTACCTTTGTTTTGTTTGATTCGGAGGCGTCACACTCTTTTGTATCGTCGGGTCATGCTAATTCTATGGGTTTAAGAGAGTTTGAGTCTGTAAAAGATGAAGTTTTCATACCGTCGGGTGAGTCAGTGTCTTGTGGGAGGTTATATAAGGGGGTATCTATTATAGTTGGGCAGGTTGATCTTCCAGTGGATTTGTTAGAATTTCCTATGGATGGTTTTGAGATGATAGTTGGGATGGATTGGTTGGGTAAGTACAAGATTAAAATAGACTGTCACCAAAAGAGAGTCTCTTTGAGAGGTCCCAAGGGAGCTAGTGTATCTTATCGTGGGCTTGTTATCAAACCCAAAGTCAAAGTGATTGCAGCGGTGACATTGGAGTCTTACTTGAGGAAGGGGTGTCCTTTGATTCTATGCCATGTGAAAGATCATAGTATGGTAGAGCCGACATGAGATGAGCTACTAGTGGTGGGAGAGTTTCCAGATGTTTTTCCAGAGGAAATACCGGGTTTACCACCAAAGAGAGAGATAGATTTCAGTGTGGAGTTGAAACCAAGGACGGGAGCGATCTCTAAGGCCCCGTACCGCAAGGGTCCTAAGGAGTTAGGGGAGCTGAAGAAACAGTTGGATGATTTGATAGAAAAGGGATACATTAGACCTAGTGTATCGCCGTGGGGTGCACCAGTTCTGTTTGTGAAGAATAAAGATGGGAGCTTGAGGTTATGTATCGACTATAGGTAGCTGAACAGTGTTACATTGAAGAAAAAGTAGCCTTTACCAAGAATAGATGATATTTTTGACCAGTTGAGTGGGCCCGGAGTCTTTTCAAATATTGATCTGAGATCGGGGTACTATCAGCTGAGGATTGGGGATGAAGATATAACAAAGACAGCTTTTCGATCGAGGTATGGTCACTATGAGTATGTGGTGATGCCGTTTGGGTTATATAATGCGCCGACAGTGTTTATGGATTTGATGAACCGTGTCTTCAGTCAGTTCTTGGATCAGTTCATGGTGGTGTTTATAGATGCCATCTTAGTCTATTCCAAGACTAAGGAGGAACACGAGGAGCATTTATGGTTGGTGTTGCAAACTCTGCGCGACAACTAGATGTATGCAAAGTTGTCTAATTGTGAGTTCTAGTTAGAGAAAGTGGCTTTTCTGGGTCATGTGATTTCCAAAGAGGGTGTATCTATTTATCCTAACACGATAGAGGTGGTATCCAAATGGGAAGCACCAAAGAATGTTGCCGAGATCAGGAGTTTCTTGGGTTTGGCAGGGTACTATTGACGGTTCGTGAAAGACTTTTCAAAGATTGCCAGGCCTATGACCGCGTTGATGAGGAAATAGAACGGGTTTCATGGGATGAAAGCTGTGAGACGGCGTTCCAAACATTAAAGGAGCGTTTGACCACAGCTCCAGTCTTAGCTATACCTGAGGGGAGTGAAAACTTTGAGGTGTATACAGATGCTTCAAAGAACGGGTTGGGTTGTGTGTTGATGCAAAACAAGAAAGTCATTGCCTATGCTTCTAGGCAATTGAAGCCTTATGAGGAGAACCATCCGACGCATGATCTAGAGTTCGGTGCAGTTTTGTTTGCTCTCACAATTTGGAGACACTATCTTTATGGGGCGACCTTTAAGGTGTTTTTCGATCACAAGAGTTTAAGGTACATCTTTACACAAAAGGAGCTGAACATGAGATAGAGGAGGAGGATGAAGCTTATCGGGGATTATGACATGGATATATTTCATGAAGGGAAAGCAAACGTCGTTTCTGATGCGTTGAGTAGGAAGAATGTGCATTCTTAATGCACAACTATGTCTTTGATGAGGTTGAGACATGAGGTAGGTAAGTTGGGGATACATGTGATTCAAAAAGGGGATGCTAGGGGAGACTTGACAGTTGAACCGGATCTTTATGATGATATTCGAAGGAAGCAGGCTCTTGATTCTAAGATTCAGGAGTGGAGGGCTGGAGTAGAGAAGGGGACAGTGTCTCGGTTCTCTATTCATTATGATGGGAGTGTTCGGTTTGATGGAAGATGGTGTGTGCCTAAGGATGACGAGTTGAAGAAGGTAATCATGATAGAGGCTTATTGTACTCCGTATTCAATGCATCCGGGTGGTGACAAGCTTTATCAGGATCTTAAGAAGACTTTATGGTGGCCTGTGATGAAAAGAGAGGCAGCTGAGTTTGTGGCTAGATGTTTGACATGTCAGAGAGTCAAAGGGGAACAACGAAGACCGCAAGGTAAGATTCAGTCTCTTGAGGTGCCAGAGTGGAAGTAGGAATCTATCTCCATGGGTTTTATTGTGGGTTTACCGAGGAGCCAGCAAGGTAATAACATGATATGGGTGATTGTTGACCGTCTGACTAAGTCAGCTCATTTTATTCCAATGAAAGATACGTGGAGTAAGGTGCAGTTGGAAAATGGCTACAGGAAGAATGTGGTGAGGTTACATGGGGTGCCAAAGGACACTGTGTTAGATCGGGATGCGAGGTTCATTTCTCGGTTTTGGCAAGAGTTACAGTAGTTGATGGGAACTACCTTGAAGATGAGTTCTGCGTTTTATCCTGCGACAACGGATAGAGAGAGAGAGAGAGAGAGAGAGAGAGAGAGAGAGAGAGAGAGAGAGAGAGAGAGAGAGAGAGAGAGCGAACAATCAAGACTTTGGAAGATATGTTAAGGGCTTGTGTGATGGAGTTTGGTGGTAGTTGGGAAGATAGGTTGGATTTGATCGCGTTTTCTTACAACAATAGCTACCATACGAGTATTGGGATGACTCCGTTTGAGTCTTTGTATGGGAGGAGGTGTAGGAGTCCGATTTGCTGGGATGATATTGTTGAGGCAGTGTTTTTAGGACCACAGATGGTACAAGAGATGATAGAACAAGTGAAAGTGATTAGGCAAAAGATGAAAGCGGCCTAGGATCGACAAAAGAGCTATGCGGACTTACATCGTCGGGACATCAAGTTTCAAGTTGGGGATAAGGTTCTTTTGAAAGTGTCACCTATGCGTGGGGTAATGCGGTTCGGTAAGAAAGGGAAGTTAAGCCAAAAGTTCATTGGCCCGTATGAGATTTTGGATCGTGTGGGAGAGGTTGCTTATCGGTTAGCTTCGCCACCATCTTTGGATCGTGTACATAATGTGTTTCATATGTCTCAGTTGCGAAAGTATGTGAGTGACCCTTCCTATGTGTTAGAGGTGGAGAACATCGAGTTGGATGAATCCTTGTCTTATCTAGAGGTGACGAAAGAGATTCTAGATCACAAGGTTCGCAAAACTAGGTCCGGGGAAACGGTGTTGCTAATGGTTTTATGGTCTAATCACAATGTTGAAGAAGCAACTTGGGAGGCGGAAGAGGTTATGAAGGAGCGGTTATCCGTCTCTTTTTGATCAGGTATGTATGTTTACGGGGACGTCACCATGTTTTTTTTAGGGGGGTAGGAGATGATCGCATAAGGTTTTGGTACGGTTTTATGTCGGTTTTGGTACAATTAGTGGTTGTTTTGAGTCGGTATGAGTTATGTTTGGGTTTCGTTTTTGAGTTTTCGTTGCGTTGTTGTGTCGAAGTTGAGTTGGTAAGTTTGTTTTTCAATATAGGTTTGAACTTCGGGGACGAAGTTCATTATTAAGGAAGGAAGACTGTAATACTAGGGTTTAATGAGTTGTTGGGTACTCTATCGAGTAAGGCTTCCTCTGTCGAGTAAGTGAGTTTTACATTCTGGACAGTGTTCTGCCTGGTGGGTACTCGATCGAGTAGGTGACACTCGATTGAGTAGGGGCTAGTCGAGCGAGTACCTCAGTTACTCGACCGATTACGTTGGTTTTTACGGGTTTTTGGCCGGGTTTTGATAGCAACGCGAGAATGATATATAAAGTACTTCCATCAGTTTCTTTTGCTTTTATTTTATTCAAAACATTTTACAAAAGGGAACAAGACTACGTTGCATCCTGTGGATGTGGGAATTTGATGTATCCACGGGGGTTTTTCAAACACAAAGAGTCACCACCAAATTTAGGGAAATTTGGAAACCGTTTTAGAGAAAATGGATTCGTGTGAAGTTACGTGTTGGGAAGCTCGTTCAAACACCCAACCCCACCCATTGTAAACAACGGCCTCTACTAATGTCAAACAATGGACAATATTAACTGAACTAGTATTTGTCGATATGCATCCAAATCATATTAAACCCTAACATGTGAAAGCAATTCTAGTGGTTTAAATGCACATAACTTCGTCAAATGATTTAAACATGTGAGTCCATTAAGCTATTGTAGCATAAATAAACAAACAAAGATAAGAGAAAGAAATTTAATCTTACTCAAGCGGCGCTGCAACAAACATGGATTAGATCACAATAACAATTGCAATAAAAACTAATAAGCAAACAAGGCATTAACAAATACCAATCAACGAAACAAAGGCCTTTTGGCCGAACACCTTACACGGCCAACATGGCCTACTACGGGTGCATACATGATCTATTCTAAGTCATGTAGGGTTTCAAACAAGTGACATGTGATGAAGTAATCATATGCAAATGAAAAGAAGTAAACATGCATCCAAATCAAACAATTGTTTCACAAACAATTGGCATATGAACAAAGAAAACAATAGGACTAAACTTAGACCTTAAAACAGCATGAGAAACGTGTCTCACGACACCATACGTGACACCAATTAACCAAGCAAACAAACAAGACGAAAATTGAATAAACATGCTAACGGTTTCATCTAAATCATAATTAAAACAATTATGTCTAAACATACTTATCTAATCATGTGAACCATGCCAACATACATAAATTAGACTTATTCTTAGCCTAGAAAGCCGAGCCACAGAAGACAAACACACGGCCTACATGTGAGACAAACAAATCGACACAAACAATTCTAATTCATGCGATTTCATGCAATTCTAATTAATTAAACTTAATTAATTGAACTAACATGTAACCAAATTAAATCATACAAACATGCATAATCTAATTCAAGCAAGTAAGTCTCATGTTCATGCATACATCTCATAAATCATGCTAACATGTGAATTAAATCAAACAATTTCATTATTCAATTCAATTAACCATAAATTAACAAATTAATATTACAAGATGCAAACTTTAAAATAAACATACTAATTAAACATAAAAAGCATGTTATAATTTCATATTCAAACATTAACATTAAAATGAGCACAGATTTAAATTAACAATCGAAATCAAACTTTGAGATAAACAAACACGGTTCACGTGTTTTTCCCGACTTGCGCAACGATTTTGAAACGATCACCATGGCTTCAATACTCAACTATTTTTCAAACTGAAAGTTGTTTTGGAATCCTTGAAGAACAAAGGTTTCAAATTTGGCAAAAACCAAGACCTAAATTGCATTTAAAATGATTAAAAACACTGATGAATAAGGGCTGACAGAAACGCGAGCAAGGGTAAAAAGTCGAGCAAATTAATGCTCAAAACATTACCAATGTTGTTGTAAGTAGGCACGCATCAATCTAGGGCACTACCTAGATTATTTATGTAAATTTTGGTGAATTTTAATGGATATTTGAGGGTGTTTCGAGGCAATTTTCGAGAGGTATGCGGACTGCACTCTGTTTTCTGCGTTCGTGCTCAAGGAAGAAGATGAAGATCTTCCTTGAGTTTTTATCAATGCTCGAGGCTATGGTTTATGTTCTTTGTGGTCTATGATATCTTAATTTTGTGTCCCTCCTTATCAATGAGGCAAATGAAGCTTATATAGCTAGGTTATAGGGTTTTAAAACCGGTTGGAGAATAGGAAAATTACAAGAACTCGATTTTAGAAAGTGATCTTATGCAGCAATGTCTCTATCTTTTTTCGATCTTTATAGCTGGCAAAGGTAAGTATAGAGAGATACGGAATCTCTTACTTGATGGGCAAGGCTAGAGGAAAGCTTGGAGCTCAAGAAACGAGCTCCAAGAGCCCGCAAAAACAGAGCACGGGAGAGGGCTCGGGCTGGCTTTGTTTGGGCTCGTTGGGCACGGTTTTGTGGTTAGCTAGGATGGGTCATGTCCAGGACTAATGGTTTAAGGACAGGGCATGGCTAGGACATGGCTAAGGGCTAAAATATAGGTGTTTGATGTTGAGTTTGGGCTGTTCAAAACAGAGCACGAGTTTGGTGATGGGTTTGTTTTGAGCTCGGGTTTTGAGAGGAAAAGGGAAGGGTTTTGTGTTGCTTATGGTGGGGTTCGAAGGCTGGGTTAATGGGGGAGGAAATGAGTTGAAATTTGCCTCGAGAGTCATGCCAAAACTCGGCCCAAATCGCGTCAAAAATCTCTTCACAAAACACTTCGAAAACGGGTTAAAAACCCGCTTTAAAAACTCGAACTTTCGAATTAAATAAGACGATAAATAAAAACCGTCACAAAAATCACATTTGATCTTTTTAAACCAAAAAATCAAAAATAAAGAAATTTGACTTTTAAACCAAAATCAAATAAAATCCTTTAAAAACAATTTATAACGGTAAATTGTAAATTAAAACTCCCGACTCGAATTACATTCAAATCGAATGAAATAAATTACATTTATTCCATAAATCAACCAAAATATTAAATAAATGAAATAAAAACTTTATTTCATAAATTTTCAAAGCACAAATGTAAAGAAATAAATAAACCTTTATTTTAAAACAAATTAAAATGTCAATTTAAATAACCCTTTAAATTAACAGAAACCGTCGACGTAACCTTGCGTAACACCCATGTGACATATCCGCGTCACGTGTACATCACTTTGAGAATACATGTGTCCTATCATCATCGGGTGGCTGACGGGTTCTCTATAAATTTCCATATCGACGAATACGGGTATCTACAAAGCCCCCACTTTGACTGAGGCTTGGACAGGGTGAAAACCAAAGTATACCCCAAGTCTCTCTCGACCTGAGGATTCCGCGGGTCGTTTATAGTCCATTAGACTCGCGTATATAAGCTCGCCAGCCATAAGAAGTGATCATACCTGAAACAAGGTTCTGGACGCCTCAACTTCTGCAATGCTCTTTTCATTTCGAATAAAAGTTGGGTTGGGCCTCATTCAAGGCGGCCTACGTATCCGTTTATGACGGAATCAAACCCGCATCGTAGTTCGGCAAACATGGCCTCAGCATTCTGCAATTCCTGGCCCAAAACGGAGCTTTCCAAAAAGGAGGTTGCCGTTATACATTGGAGATACATCTCCATACTATCGATGCTCAAACCCGAGCAACATTATTGACTTGAATATCAATCAACTGTATCCCTGCCAGGGTACATTTCCATTTGTGCTCCGCTTTGGAGCGATTCATCAGTATCTGTTGCAATCTGCTGTGGATCGCTTACTTGGCGGAGAATCCTCCTGTTAAAAAAAATGGTCTCTGAAGCTAACGGCTTCAGAGCCCCCAGTTGCAATGGGTTCTAAAGTCTCCGACTTTAGAGCCCCCAGTTGGAGCATACATGCATGTATCGTAACAAACCAATAACACGTAAATTCTGGTGACATTTGAAAACTTTGATTGAATGGTCCTTCAGCCCGAAAACTTTGGTTGAATGGGCCTTTGACCCGAAAACTTTGATTAACTGGGCCTTCGACCCAAAAACTTTGATTAGATGGGCCTTCGGCCCGAAAACTTTGATTGACTGGGCTTTCAGCCCGAAAACTTTGATTGAATGGGCTTTCGGCCCGAAAACTTTGATTGAATGGGTCTTCGACCCAAAAAATTTGATTGAATGGGCCTTCGACCCGGAAACTTTGATTGAATGGGCCTTCGACCCGGAAACTTTGCATATCATTGAAATGGGTGAACTAAACCCACGAACATTTGAAATGGAGAGCCTTCGAAGTCCAGCGTTTCGAAAACATTTTTGAAAAAAGGTTTTTGAAACTCCACATTTTCACCATTTGGATTGGATGGGTAGACACGACCTTAACCGGACATCTGTCCCGTAAACAAACATAGAGAGGGCACAGCCCTAGACCTAAGTGTGTATGGGTTTTAATTAAAACATTGACTTGTTGGGGGTAGAAATGTAAATTAGCCACCTATCCCAAAAAAATGCAAACCACTGCGGAAACATTCGAATCCTGGAGCAAGAAAAGACTGACGGAACGTGGCCCTAGCCGTACACGGCTTTCCCAAAGCCAACCTTGGGGATTTCCTAATTCTGATATGGAAAACTTTCCTAATTTCAATTGGAGTACTCCCTTATTTTTCCTATATAAGGGGGTTAAGGTTGAAAGAAAAATCATATCTCTCAATTCTTTTCTATTCTCTACTAATCTTCAAGCCATGAGTCCTCTATACGAAGTCATGAAGACTTGGGCCATTAAATTAAAAAAGCTAGAAACACAGGTCCTAACTGATGCTGGCATTCAACAAATTCTTTCACTTAAGCAAATCGTGCCTCGAATCGCCTTTTTAGATGAATGCCTCAAGATGTGGGATTCTACCCACCATGTCTTTGCTTTTCCGGAAGGAGAAATATGTCCACATCCTGAAGAATTCACCGTCCTAGGAGGATGGCAAATTACACAAGAGCCCGCAGTTCCCGACTTTCAGCAGAATTGGGCTAGAAAATACTACGAATACTTGGGCTTGTGAGATGATGAGGCCCATGACATTGTTGATGGAGAACGAGAGAACCGAGTTGTCTTGGTCCACCGATTTCGAACCGCCTATGACCCGACCGTTCCAACCAGGTACCGTCGGCATGCGTTCGTGCTTTTGTTGTTACGTCTCTATTGCTTTGAAGATAGAGTGGAGGTCCCGTCTTGCCGGGGTGATGCTAGACTCATTTAAATCGTAGAACAAATGGAGGCTCATTCAAACCCTGCTTGGATCATTCTGGCCGAGACTATCCCAGGATTAAATGCTCGAAAGGCCGACCCTACTGCTGCTTATACTGGATCAACCCTTTTTCTGCAGAAATTAGTTTCTTTTCTTTTCTTTTTCGTTTTTTTTTTTCTTTTTTTTTTCTTTTTGTCACCGCCTCCTTTCTTTTCAGCGGTCCTTTATTCATTTTCCTGCACTTACCTTGTTTTCGTTGCCAGGTGTGGCTCTTCGAAAGACTTGGTTTAGTTATTTGACCAGCAAACCCTGACAATTATCGTGCGCGAGGACTCATATCTCGTTCACCTAATTGTCCACTAGGTCTAATCGCCGATCGATGGCGCGAAGAACTAACTACGGGCGCCGGAGCCCATATTCGTTGGGCTCTCCCTTGGCTCAAACTGTCTTCACTTACGGGCCTATCTGACACCAATAAAACAACGCATATCACGCTGTTGGGCTTAGAACGTTCCGTCTACATTTATCCAGACCGAGTACTTCGATAATTCGGCCGTCAACAAACAGTACCTGCCATTGACGCTACTCAGGGCCGCAGCTTCGGTGTTTCACACGCCAGATGCCAATCTTGGCTCCACGCCTGGCACGGTAGGACCCTTTGGCACATTCCCGACCCATTCCTTATTACTTAGGTTTCCCGTTCTTATTTGAAGTGGACTACCGAGCCCTCAATTACAACCAGAGCGAGACTACGCAAGGATGGCGCCGTAGACTGGAAATATCACAACGAAAAACTAAAGAACCAAGCCTTCTTTGTTGGCTCGACCCCGATTTCATCCGAGCCTGAGGCTTTGACTGACAAGGATTCTAAGACTGAACCTATGGTTTCAAATGTATGGAAACGGCTAGGTCCAAGGGTTGACACGGGTTTGACACTTGCAGACAGGCTTGGTCCTCGACTAAGCGTGAAGGACATATTGGGCCCTCGAGAAGAAGCATCCGTTCCTCCCAAGAAAAGGGCCAAAGTGATGATTGGTAAGGCTTCATCTCTTTGAGATGGGCCGTGCATGAGTGACGACAAGGGCGAAGGCAAACTTTAGTTTTCAACTAGTATTATTTGCTATTACTATTATCGATATGTGTGCTTTCCTTTATTAGAATGTATGTAATGGGCTTCGCCCGGAATTAGAATAAATGAATAAAACTTTATTACTATTTATTAAAATCCCTAGTTTCTGCATTCAAAAATCATTTTGCATTACATTGGTCCGGTTGTACTCTTTAACAACGAGTTTCCTATGTATCTGCTTTCACAGAATAAAACCGGGTTCGTAGTTCTCCCGTAAAAGATTTTGCAGCGTCGGGAAATGCCAACGGCTTAAAACTTGTTCTAAGTATATATGCAATTCAAACATTAGTTAATAACATTTGAGAATTAGGCCTTTAAGGATAGTATTTCTTCAACTGGTCCAAATTCGTCGGATTTGTGAAGTCGTTCCAATCCAAATCTGTTAGCCTAACAGCACCTCCTGTCAATATTTTCTTTACCAAATATGGGCCCGCCCAATTCGGTTTGAACTTACCCCTCGGGTCGATTGGCAACAAAGCTCTAACTGATTTGAGAACTAAATCTTCCTCGTTGATCCCTCGTGATTCCACCTTCTTATTAAAAGCTCTCTCTATCCTCTTCTGATAGAGTTAGACATGACACAACGCATTCAAACGCCTCTCATCTAGCATAACCAGTGAGTCATATCTGGCTTGAACCCAATCTGCTTCCGGGACTTGGCTCTCGAGTAGGATTCGCAGGGATGGTACTTCCAGCTCAACCGGTTGAACTGCTTCTATTCCGCAAACCAAATAATACGGGGTTGCTCCCGTGGCAGTTCTGATCAAAGTTCTATACCCCCATAACACGAAGGGTATCTTTTGTGGCCACTCCTTATAGTTGTCAAACATCTTCCTCAAAATGATTGTAACTGTTTTATTAGCAGCCTCTACCGCACCGTTCGTCTGGGGTCGGTATGGTGATGACTTGTGATGTTTGATTTTATACTTTTCAAGTATAACTGCGGTCTCAGCCTGAAAATGAGTTCCCTGATCGCTTATGAACTCATGTGGTACTCCGTACCGGCAAATGATGTCATTCTGAATGAACTGTGCTACTTGCTTTGCTTTTAGCACTTTCTAAGACTTGGCCTCTACCCACTTCATGAAGTAGTCAATTGCAACAAGGATAAAACAGTGCCCTCCAATTCCTGATGGGTTTATGATACGGTCGTTATGTACCAAAAATAAATACCTAAGTACTACTAACAGAAGTCAGCGGTAAGTAGGGTCGATCTCCACAGGGAGGCGGTCACTATCCACTTGTCTACTCGGTCTGTCTACGGTCACGATTGGGGGTTTTGAATTGTTTTGACTAAATTAATTAAGATAAAGCAAGAGAAATAGAAATGAGAGGAATTAACAAGCAAGGGAGAGAAGACTAGGATTTCGGGTCATCAATGAACGTCAGTCAATCGCAGTTAAGGTCACAGACCAGTCGATGTGTCGGTCTAAGGGGCAACGAATATCTCCTTTCGGTCTCAATTCGCCCTAAAATGCTATTAGCTTAACTTTCGCCCTCACTAAAGCATCCCATTGTTCACTGCGGGTCTCACCCCTTCCAACCTTTCGGTCTAGGTCAAGGCTTACCAAGATTAAAAAGGCTAAATGCATCGATTCAATCAGCAAGATACAATTAAGGGCAGTGATTAACAACAAAGACTAAAACAACAACGACCAATCTATAAACTAATTAGCAATTAACATTCATCCATTGAATCACCTAATCCTAGCAGAGAAATTAGCTAGACATAATAGAAGTAAGAACAAAAGCAAAGGGGAAAGAAATAAACATTAAATAAAATGAGAGAAAGGGAAAGAGAATGTTATAGTGGAAGAGATCCAGAAAATAGAGAGAAAATAATATCCAGCAGTAAAACAATTGACAAGAGAGGGAAGAGGGATCTAAATGACGTCTCCCCTTCCTATTTATAAGAAAAATAGGATTTTATTTAACCTAATGACGGATTAAAGCTAAAAGCCCGAGCCCATAAGAGAAACCACTCGATCGAGTAGTTTAAAACAACTCGATCGAGTAAAATAAAGCTCAAACCACTCGATCGAATAGAAAATATACTCGATCGAGTAAACCTTAAAATGCAACTACTCGATCGAGTAGAAAAAGGACTCGATCGAACATAATTGTACTCGATCGAGTACTTTCCAGCGCACATTTCCTGCTTCGCCCACTGAACTTCAAACGGCTACCATTTCTTGGTTACTTAGGCAAACAGCGCGATTCCAGTGGCGTTGGAAAGCTAAGAGGACAAGCTTTCATCTCCAATTGGAATCACCTGAATATCAGTTGTAGAACTCGAGATATGGCTCTTCAAATTAGGCACTAGCAATTCGAAGTTCTTCCTTTGCTTGCCTAGCTATCTTTCTTCTTTGCGCATCTCAAAATAGTAGTTTGCAAGCTCCGACTCAACTCATCTCCTAAATGCATGCATAGGGACATTATTTAGGCTTGTTTATGCTCATTTCCGGTTCATACCTGTAAATAATACAAGAGAAACCAAAGTAGACAATTCGGGGCATTTCGTAGCATAAAACTACGATAATAGCATAGAAATACGTGCATAAAAAGGCCAAAAAGGACTATATAAAATGCACGTATCAAATCTCCCCAAACCAAACTTTTACTTGTCCCCAAACAAACTATATGCAAAACTAATGGAACGGAAAAAGAAAGCTCAGAGCTAGCTATAACTTGTCTACTTAAACCAATTTATTGCAACAGAAATTAACACTTATAGCCACAACAGTCAATACGCAAACGAATTATAAGATGTCCATAAATTAAGCTGACCTATCAACCCTGCAAGACCAACAAAATCGGACTCTCATGTGGTCACTCTTCTCTCATGAAGCAAAGGGTGAAAATATATGTATAAGAGAGAAAGAGAAAACAGTCACTCACCTAAACTTCGACCTACATAACATGCATGCAACAAAAATGATAGACGATTCAAGTACTATACATACATTCCAACCAACAATGTCCGTCACAGCTGAGGGCTTACAAATGATATGGGAAAGTGAGGTTCAGGTGAGAAAAGGCAAAACAAATTATGGAAATGTGAAGGTAAAGCGTCAAGCTAGTTCCTAAACAAGGCCATATAAGACCATCTGAATCTCAACTGACTGAAAAATCAAACACAAGTTCCCTTCTTTGGCACAAAACTCACTATCCAAATACACTATCTCCTCAAAAAAATGTAGAATAAAATAGAGGAGTGAGACCGTCACAAGAATAAACTAAGCACAGACGGTCTCAAAAATCAACCAGCTCAGGATTTTTTTTTATTTTGCTTTCTCTGGTTTCACGTAAACACCAAATTTTCATTTTTTTCTTTCCTTTTTTTTTCTTTTATTCACGTATCATCTTCTTTTTTTTTTCTCTTTTTTTCTTTATTCACGTCTTTCTCATTTTTTTCTTTTTTTTTCAATTCTTTTTTTCATTTCTTCCTTTCTTCATCCTCCACCAACTCCAATAATGAAAACAGGCCAAACCGCAGACGGAATACACATACCACAAAAGACATACTAGCTAGCTTGACTAGGCATGCTCAATTTTGGATGTAGCTAATGGGTCAAAAAGGCTAAATTTGGCTTAAGTGGAGCTAAATGGGTGAAAATGTAAGAAAGGGGATTTGTAAGCACCTCCCTGCATGTGACACCGACCACAAACCCGAATGTACGCAAGTGACAAGCAATCGAATTTCATAAAAGTGCAAAAGTGATAAACATGATATGCAAGGAGTACTACTCTCAATTCCTATGTAAACCGGTCATGAATGTCACCAGTTATTAGGCTCTAAAACTCAGAATTTATGGAGTAGTTTGCCAATTTATCATGTCAAGTCTATACGGTCAGCTAAATTTTTGACATTAACTCGTAGATATGCGCAGGACTAAACTAATAACTATCAATTAGATGCAAGGCTTAAGTAAAAATGACAAGTTAAAGTGCAATTTCATCACGGAAATCTACCGTTCCGACTCAACTTATATGCAAAAATAAACGTGAATTTTTTGAATTTTTATCAATTTTTATGAGATTTTTGAAATTTATAAAAATTAAACAACAATGCATACATAAATTAAACGTGATAACAGAAATGCAATAAAAACAACATGCAGACACAGATATGGATGCATAACCTCCCCAAACCAAACCGTACAATGCCCTCATTGTACCAAAACATGAAAAGGAAATGCAAACTAAAAGAGAAAGGAAGCAAAATGCGGAAAGCTCACAAGATTACGCAAATAAGGGACCTCCCCAAACCAGCCAGCAACGTGGGAGGTCACTAAATAGCTCCATTAGCATCACAGGAAGCGAATCCAAGTCAAAACCACTCGATCGAATGGAAATAATGATCGATCGAGTGGAATGGGCATCAAAAACAGCTCGATCGAGAGGAATAGTGGTCGATCGAGTTGTTTCTCTCTTTGCAGGTACTCGATCGAGTGAAATAAATACTCGATCGAGTGAATACAGCAGCAAAAGCTCTCGATCGAGTACAAAAAGTACTCGATCGAGTCATCCTTAGTATGAACCTGCAAAGACGCAACAAAAACAGCCCACAAACTAACAGAACAAGCATACTGATATAGTCTATGGTACGAAGACCATTTATTACAACTAAAACTGAATAAAAGGCAATGTTTGAAAAAAAACAACTAA
The DNA here is from genome assembly GCF_048544455.1 of Silene latifolia. Taxonomy (NCBI): domain Eukaryota; kingdom Viridiplantae; phylum Streptophyta; class Magnoliopsida; order Caryophyllales; family Caryophyllaceae; genus Silene; species Silene latifolia. The sequence goes on from NC_133528.1 coordinate 85,925,619, forward strand.
AATAAATATCCGGGTTGCCTCCCGGGTAGCGCTAGCTTCAGTCAGGTCCCAGCTCGACCTTCTTTTCTTCGAGCCTCTCTAATCAGTCACCATTAAAACAGCTCAAAGCGCGCAGCAACCGATCAAACAGCTGCGCATGTGCTACACAGAAATGTAAGTAGCACCACAGTGGAACAAAGATATAGGAAATAAAAATGTACAACCGTTTAATTCTAACAAATTTCCTATGAGAGCTCCTAAATTTGTCAATAAAATAAAGGAGCTCAAGAGCAATTAATAATGATTTAGGGCTCCATTTCAGATTAACAAGTTTGTGACGATAAGTACGGTGAAAAACTATTAAATTACTCGTCCAGCTAGGAGGGGGTATAGTATTAAAATACAAAGCATGAGTCAAATGAGGGAATGTACTATTTAAACAAACAATAACATAATTATCGTCTACTACCTCGGGTTGGTTGCTCTCAATGTCGGAATCACTGACAAAAGAATATATTACCTCATCCGTGTTAGGAGCAATCACTGACTCAACTGCCTCCTTTGTGGAAACCGTCCCGTAAATCGCAGCCTCAAGCGCATCTAGCTCGGCTTTGAAAAGGAGAGACTCACCATAACCATTGTCGTCATCAAAATTGTCGTCTAAAACGAACCCAAGTAACAAATCATTGCTCTCGCTGGCCAAACTACTCGATCGAGCAGAATTATTACTCGATCGACAACTTTCCTCTTGATAGTTGATACGTGCCTAATGTATAGTCTTTTTAGCCTATTTCAGCACGTATTTCTATGCATTTCTATACTGTTTTTATGGTATTTTGCCCCGAATTGGCTACTTTGGTGTATTTTGTCCTTTTTGTAGGAATGATCGCGAAAGTAGTGGAACCATACTCCTTTTCGTCCTTTTTGCATGCATTTAGAGGAGACGGGATTGTCCCCAGTGAGGTCTCGCATTTGGAAGCGCCGTGGCACGCATTACGAGGCACTTAGACGCAGACGTGAGCTGAAATGAAGTCTAGTCACTCGATCGAGTGGTTTTCACACCCTCTGTTACTCGATCGAGTGGTTTTCATATGCCTTGATGGTCGATCGAGTAACATTTCACTCGATCACTAAGCTGCACAAGGACCATCTACTCGATCGAGTGACTTCTTGGTCGATCGAGTAACTTTTGCTGGAGAGTTAGTCGATCGAGTGGTTTTAATCCACTCGATCGACTGGTTTCGTCATTATGGGCTTTTAATCAGTCCGTGTGATGTTTTAATTCGCAAGCCTTAGTTACTTTTTCTATTTAAACCTATGTTAATTAGGTTAATAGACATCTCTTAATCTTTTATCATATTTTTACTCTATCATTCACAGTAGAACTTTACTACGTAACTTTTATTCCTCTTCACTGTCACTTTACTTTGGGGTTATTATTGCTCGGATTCAGTTGTTCTTTACGCCGGATTCGCACTGATTGTAATCCTTTCTCTCCCTTTATTAATAATAATCGTTTGTTGCTTTAATTTCTCATTTGTGTTCTTATTTCCTTTGCCCTAATTTTCATTATTGCGAGTTTAGTTTATTTATAATGTTCACTCCTGGGAAATTGTCTGCTGTTAGTTTAATCGCTGATATGAGTAGCTAAATTCCCTTCATGTTGGGATTAGGGAATCTATGGTAGAAAGATGATGATTCAGTAGATGAATCAGATGAATTAATCACGAGACTCTGTCACTATAGCAATTTAACTGTAATTCCCGACCTAGTTGAGTGCACGCTTCTATGTCAACCTTTAATCTGGCTAAAATTAATCCTGGATCGAAAGATTGGACTAAATAGGCCTGCTATAAACGATGAGATCGCCCTAATGAGGACGAAAGTTAAGTTAGTGGTATTTTAGGATAGAAAGTGGACCGAAAGGACCTTTTAACATCCGTCTCACATTAGTTAAATCGAATCATTTACAGCTGAGTTATTTGACTACCGTAGTGAACCGAAATCCCGACATGTCCCTCTCTTCTTGATAGTTTAATCATATTTTATCGCCATTACTGCTCTTTACTTTAATTCTCTTTCCTTTAAATCTCTTAGTTTAGAAACCAAAATTCAACAAACCCAATTGTTACCGTAGGATTAGAAATAGACAGTTATAATTACATTACCTCCCTGTGGATTCGATACTCGACTGCCTCTACTACATTTTAGTTGAGACCGTTAGGTTTTATCTTTGATAGGGTTGCGATAGCCGTGTCAATAGTCACTCGATCGAGCACTTGGAACAGCTCGATCGAGTTCTCCCTCTAAACAGTTGTTCGATCGAGTGATGCAAACTACTCGATCGACCGTTTCTTCAAGAATCTCACTCGATCGACCACTAAAATCCATTCGATCGAGTGAAAAGTGCTGATCAGTGCATGAATCTTCATCTGAAGCGTCACTATATGATAGAACTTCGTAATCCGAGTCATAGGAATCATCATCAGCATTAGGCAACACGGGTTCTTCATGGGAAAAACCGCTCTCTGCGTAGGTAACGCAGGCTTCCTCTAGTTGCCTAATTTTCGACTCAGCAGCTAACTGAGCTATTTCAGACTCGAGCTCATCGATTTGCGCACAAACTTGTCTATCATATTCTTCCCTTTTGAGTACAAGTGCCTTCAATAAAGACTTCAACTCAGCAACCTCTTCTTTCTGCTTATCAGGAGGAGGAGCTTGTTGTTTCGGTGGCCAGACAAATGGAGGTTGTTGGTAGCCTCGTTGATAGGGTGGATGTGGCGGCACAACTACAGAGGAATGGCTAGCTCGTCCACGGAGCCTGAACGCGTAGACCTCGTCATTTTCTGCCATGCAAAAGGCTGCATTGTGCTCAGCAGCACCACATCTCCCGCAGTAAATCACCTGCTGCGCCATATAATGGAACATAGGTGACGGGTCAAAGGTACTCAAGCCTTCCCTTTGACGATCTTTCACCTAGAAATGTCTAGGTAGGACCTGTAGGGCCTATCAAAACAGCACTAAAGAAAAAGATTAGAACGGCCTCAAGGGAAAAATCCCTTGAGGCTAAAAACAGACAGAATTAAACAAATAAATAAATAGTTGCCTCCCCGGCAACGGCGCCAAAATTTGATACGGTCGTTATGTACCAAAAATAAATACCTAAGTACTACTAACAGAAGTCAGCGGTAAGTAGGGTCGATCTCCACAGGGAGGCGGTCACTATCCACTTGTCTACTCGGTCTGTCTACGGTCACGATTGGGGGTTTTGAATTGTTTTGACTAAACTAATGAAGATAAAGCAAGAGAAATAGAAATGAGAGGAATTAACAAGCAACGGAGAGAAGACTAGGATTTCGGGTCATCAATGAACGTCAGTCAATCGCAGTTAAGGTCACAGACCAGTCGATGTGTCGGTCTAAGGGGCAACGAATATCTCCTTTCGGTCTCAATTCGCCCTAAAATGCTATTAGCTTTGTTGGAATAAGTGTCCTCCGACAATAATGCGATCACAACTGTCGATCATGATGATCACATGTTTAAATCTCATTTTAAGAATACATATGGGATGTAATATTTTACAGTCAACTGGTCCACACATATCGATAATGATTGGCTGACTAGAGTTTGACATTACTGTCGTGCGACGGTGGTGATCAGTTGATCCCCTTAGGTCATACCTATAGGAAAATACTCTTAATTGATTATTTACTTAATCGTATATCGATACGAGTTAATTAAATTGCTTAAAATTGACGGATGATTTTGTGAGTATAATTAACGTATCTTATTGTAATATTATTAAATGAGACACGGTCTAAGTAATCGAATTGTTTTATTACTTAGATGAAATTATTGTTTACGGAAACAATTGAAACGGAATGAATAAATTATTATAAATACAGAATGTTGTATTTTATAATTCGGAAACACTTTTGGTACAAGTAATTACGAATTACTAGTCGATTTTGTAAATGACATATTTTATGAGTATGTTGATTTTTAATATGTTAAAACTACATTACATTGTGACATGTCATGTAACATGTTACATGTGACAAAATTGATAAATGACAAAATAAAATGGACCTCCCATTTTATATACATGTACCGAAATATTGGAGGGAGTTAGTGGAAAAATTGTGTAAATTGTTTTAAGTGGAAAACACAATCATGAAAGCTAACTACTAGCCTTGCATGCCTATCATTTTCTTGGGTAGAAAAACTTGCCCATGCATTGGGCACATATACTCCCTCCAACCGGTTTCACCATGAAAAAGAGAGAGTGTTTTCTCTACAATAATTCATTCACTCTTATCATAAATTTTTCTAGTGTAAGAAAAATGCATTTTCTCTCTACATCTTATGAAATTTCTAAAGAAATAAATCTCACAAATACTCCCCCTTGACCGAAATATTCAAGAGTAAAAATACAATTTATCTTGTGTCAATTTTATAGTAAAACTTATACTATTACTAGATCATAATAATATTTGTTATTGAGAGATTTCCTTGGGTATTCACTTTTGGGAGAGATTCTATACTTGAATCTTTGTTCATCCATTATTTGGAATGCTCAAGAATTAACAAGAAGGAGATCTTGTTGGTGCCCTTTTATCCGAAAATCATATGGTGAGAAAACGATTTCTTCTCTATATTTACTTATGTTTGCATGCATAAAATTTGTATTTAATTTTATGACTAAATTAAATCATCACATATATGAATATGTCAAGTAATGAGATATAGATTTCCAACAAGCTTAACTTTCGCCCTCACTAAAGCATCCCATTGTTCACTGTGGGTCTCACCCCTTCCATCCTTTCGGTCTAGGTCAAGGCTTACCAAGATTAAAAAGGCTAATTGCATCGATTCAATCAGCAAGATACAATTAAGGGCAGTGATTAACAACAAAGACTAAAACAACAACGACCAATCTATAAACTAATTAGCAATTAACATTCATCCATTGAATCACCTAATCCTAGCAGAGAAATTAGCTAGACATAATAGAAGTAAGAACAAAAGCAAAGGGGAAAGAAATAAACATTAAATAAAATGAGAGAAAGGGAAAGAGAATGTTACAGTGGAAGGGATCCAGAAAATAGAGAGAAAATAATATCCAGCAATAAAACAGTTGACAAGAGAGGGAAGAGGGATCTAAATGACGTCTCCCTTTCCTATTTATAAGAAAAATAGGATTTTATTTAACCTAATGACGGATTAAAGCTAAAAGCCCGAGCCCATAAGAGAAACCACTCGATCGAGTAGTTTAAAACAACTCGATCGAGTAAAATAAAGCTCAAACCACTCGATGGAATAGAAAATATACTCGATCGAGTAAACCTTAAAATGCAACTACTCGATCGAGTAGAAAAAGGACTCGATCGAACATAATTGTACTCGATCGAGTACTTTCCAGCGCACATTTCCTGCTTCGCGCACTGAACTTCAAACGGCTGCCATTTCTTCGTTACTTAGGCAAACAGGGCGATTCTGGTGGCGTTGGAAATCTAAGAGGACAAGCTTTAATCTTCAATTGGAATCACCTGAATATCAGTTGTAGAACTCGAGATATGTCTCTTCAAAGTAGGCACTAGCAATTTGAAGTTCTTCCTTTGCTCGCCTAGCTATCTTTCTTCTTTGCGCATCTCAAAATAGTAGTTTGCAAGCTCTGACTCAACTCATCTCCTAAATGCATGCATAGGGACATTATTTAGGGTTGTTTATGCTCAATTTTGGTTCATACCTGTAAATAATACAAGAGAAACCAAAGTAGACAATTCGGGGCATTTCGTAGCATAAAACTACGATAATAGCATAGAAATACGTGCATAAAAAGGCCAAAAAGGACTATATAAAATGCATGTATCAGTTTACTTTTCCAATGATGTCATTTCCCCAGGTTGAAAATGGCCAGGGTGACGTCATGGTGTATAACTTGGAAGGTGCCACATGTTACACATTTGCGAATATCTGACAATTGTGACAGTGCCTGACATACTTGCAACAATCTGTTTCCATCGTTGTCTAATAATAACCGAGCCTCATGATTTTACGGACTAACATATGGGCATTCATGTGTGGCCCACATTCACCGTCATGGACTTCCTCCATATCTCTGTCATCTGTCAGTTTATCGATGCATCGCAATAGAACGCCTTCAGCCGTCTTCTTGTATAATCGCCCATCACCGGTCCTGATGAATTGGGCAGATAGCATTCGCAATGTGCGCTTCCCACATGTGTCAAGGTCGGGAGGATAGTCTTCTGTTTCTTTGAATTTCAAAATGTCCGTGTACCAAGATTCGGTTTCACTTTCCTCGGCACCATCCATTGTATTTACATAGGCCGGTGACGATCTTCGCTCGACACATATCAATATACTGTCTATGTGGTCTGGGATTTTGATCAATGCAGCTAGCTTGGATAATGCATCTGCAAACTGATTTTCCTCTCTTGGGAGTTGAACATATTGAATATCCTCGAAGTACTTTTCCAATTCTTTGATTCTGGTTTGATACGGGGCCAAACTTTGACTCTTAATTTTCCATGACCCACCCACTTGATTGATCACAAGGGACGAGTCTCCGTGTACTAACAACTTCTTCACACCTAAGTCGAGAGTACTGCGTAAACCAAGCAAACATTCTTCATACTCAGCGACATTGTTCGTGACATTGAAATCTAGCTTGATGGACACGGGCACGTGTTCGCCTGTTGGTGAGATAAGGAGAATTCCCACTCCGTATCCCATGAAGTTCGATGCTCCATCGAAATATAAATCCCAATTGTCATTCTCGACGTGCACCATGCCTTCGTCGGGAAATGACCAAGTGTCGACAACTTCTGTTTCTTCGATTGGGTTGTCGGCGAGGAAATCAGCGACTGCTCTTCCTTTGATCACTTTCAAAGGTACATATTTGAGATCGAACTCTGATAACATGAGAGTTCATCTCAACATTCTTCCATTTAGCACTGGTTTTTCAAACAAGTACTTGATCGGATCCATCTTGGAGTAGACACTCACACTGTAGCTAAGCATGTAATGTCTTAATTTCTTTGTTGCCCAGACTAGGGCCAAGCACGTCTTTTAAAGAGGTGTATACTTTACTTCATAGTCTAAGAACTTTTTGCTGATGTAGTAAATAGCTCTTTCTTCTTTGTCAACTCTTTGGGCTAACATAGCCCCGATCGCAGTATTTGTAACAGATAGATACAACGATAACGGTAGCCCGACTATAGGTGGGCTTAGAACTGGAGGGGAAGACAAAATTCCCTTTATTCTCTCGAATGCGGCCTGACACTGGTCATCCCACATAACATGTTCTCCGACCTTTAGTTTCTTAAAGATTGGCTCACAAATCATTGTCAACTTCGCGACGAATCGACTTATGTTCTGAACTCTGCCCAAGAAGCCTCGAATTTATTTCTCGGTCTCGGGGTGGGGTATTTCCATAATGGCTTTAATCTTTGATGAGTTGACATCGATGCCACGGTGGCTAACGATGTGGCCCAAAAGCTTGCCAGAGGTGACCCCGAAAGCACACTTCTGCGGATTCAGTCTCATGTTGTACATTCGCAATCTTTCAAAGAACTTTCGTAGCGCCCAAAATGGCTACTATGTTCCTTTGACTTGACTATCATGTCATCGACATAAACTTCAACTTCTTTGTGCATCATATAATGTAGCAACGTCGTTGCTGTTCTCTGGTACGTCGCCCCAGCATTTATGAAACCGAAAGGCATTACTGTGTAACAATAGGTTTCCCATTGTGACGTAAATGCTGTCTTATGCATATCTTCCTCAGCCATTTTTATCGGATTGTAACCGGCATATCCATCCATGAAGGACAGTAATGCATGATTCGCGGTATTGTCAACCAAGATATCGATGTGAGGTAACGGAAAATCGTCCTTCGGAATAGCTTTGTTCAAATCCCGAAAATCCATGCACACACGAACTTTACCGTCCTTTTTCGGCACTGGCACTACATTGGCGACCCATTCCGAATACTCCGACACCTTGATGTACCCTGCTTTGAACTGTTTAACAATTTCTTCTTTGACCTTTAAGGACCATTCTGAACGCATTTTGCGTAACTTTTGCTTTACTGGTTTAAACCCTCGTTTGATTGGGATTTTATGCTCTGCAATTTCCCTATCGATTCCCGGCATGTCTCTGTAAGACCACGCAAACACGTCTTTGAATTCACCCAGAAGATCGACAGACCCCTGTTTCTCTACGGGATCTAAGGTAGTTCCTATTTTATGTTCCTCCGGTTCTTCTATGGTTCCAACATTAATGGTTTCGGTATCTTCGATTGTTGAGCTTCTCTGGTCGTATTCCTCCAATCCCTTAACCAACCGCGGAGGTGGTTCCACCTCCTCCTCTTCTTCTTCATGTTCGATTTCATCCTCATTCTCAGTGTCATTACTAAAACAATTATTTTCAAAAATTGAATTGCAATGTAAATAAAACAAGTCGTAAGCAAACTGGTTCATATTATTATTAATTTGAAATTGCGCGAAATGCGCTAACATTTGGGCCAACTGATCAGGGGTCAGTGGTGGAACAACGGAGGTACCCGAGACAGGCCCTAGAATACCAGAACTAGGAGAGGGTACAATGAAAGGAAAGACTGGGGAAGGGGTGGCTTTGACACCTGACTCCTTAGACTCAATCTTAGGACTCTCATCAGACTCGGACTCAGACTCAGCCTCAGACTCGGAATCAGCATCTGGCACAAACATTTCTCCTCTTAGGGGGCAGAAGAATCTCTTATCCGAGATGCAGAAATTACCTAAGTCCATCTTTGTCTTTGATTCCAGATCTGACATCCTCTTTGACGAACGGAACCACCACTGGTGCGAGACTTTAGTTGCATTACTCACCGCCGTTGCATCCCACCCGCATCTAGGTATTATATATATATCCCACTATTAGATCTTCCGAAGAAAGAACCTGGTAAACGGGCGACCTCTTGTCCTCACTATGAAGGGTTGCGGGTTCGGAAGGATTTCTGATGAATTCTGGATAGCGTGAGGCTCATTGCTTTCTGTTTTCCTCCACGCTTTGCTGTAACTTTAGATACCAAGGCTGTGACATCTTTTCTTTCATTAACTTATTCATCCTATCGTTTTCTAGCTTCAGAGCTTGTTCCCAGGCAGCGTTATTTTCCTTAGTCTTTTGTAGCTGCTTAATGAGGGAGGCCTCTGAGGTCGACCCATCACTAAGAACCTCGACTAAGGCGGGCTCCTTATCTTTCGAATTGGTAGCGTGACTGGCCTTCTCTACCCGAAATACCCGGCCTGAATGAGTCAAACGATTGGACTCGAGAGCTTCTTTTCTCATTTCAGAATTTCATTCTGAGTATGTGACACAGTTGTACCTTTAACCAGATACACATCATCTTCATTATCATCCCAAACGCCATTAATTTATGCGGTACTCTGGAGAAAATGTGGGGTACAGTTGATAGAAAGTCCCCGATTTGAATCTTATCACTTAAACTTGGAAGGTACTTCGAACAATCGATGAATTCCCTCCCCACAAAGAACCTAATAAGGCAGCATATCGGCCAAATCAAATAGGTTAAATTGACATTGTGTTTGACAAATATCCCATTCGCGTGATCACCAAATGGGTTGGTTATGTTGTTAGGCTTAACAGTTTGAATCGGGAGCGTTCCATTCTCGATCATATCTTGAATTTCATGTTTGAGATGGTAACAGTTTTCCGTATCATGACCTTTGCCTCGGTGGAAGGCACAATAAGCCTTAGAATTATGGACCTTTTCCGTTGTTCCAACGGTGGTTTTGGAGTAGGACTAATATGACTCAGTTTCCCTTGGGATGTAAGTCTTTCTAGGGCATATGCATAAGTACACCCTATATCAGTGAATGCTCTCGGGCCATGGCGTTGCGGTTTCTTAGGAGTTCCTCCCGAGAAACTAATTGCTTGAATTTGATAGGTAGTAGCCGAGGTCCTGGCCTTAGATGATGATGGACCTTGGTATCCCTTTGGCTTTTCTGTCTCATTCTTCCGGAAATCATCCTCAATTCTTATCCCGACTCGAATAAGTTCCTTAAACGAGCCAAAGTTTTGGTACTTGATTTCATTTCAATAAGCGGGTCGAAGATTCTTCACAGACCTATCAACCATTTCGGTTTCATCTGGCTTCTTAGTCAACTTTACACTTTCAGCCCGCCACCTTGCAAGGAAATCAGTAAATCCTCCCTTTTCTTTCTGCACCATAACCTCTAGTGTTCTCATGTTGGTACGGATTTCAACATTATCGGCATAGTACTTACAGAACTCCACTGTGATGTCTTCGAATGTAGGGAAGTTCTTAAGCTCAAGATTGTAGAACCACGCCTTCGGGTGTTCTTCTAAGGATTGGGCAAAGATCTGGGTGAGCATATCAGCAGGTACTCCCCTTAGTGCCAAGTACTCCTTGTAGGACTTAACATGGTGAATTGGGTCTTTTGTGCCCTTGAGCTTGGGAATATCTGTGAGCACAAATTTGGTAGGTAAATTATCTAAAACTGGGGAATAGACCTTAGCATTCTCATAGTGGATGCTCTCTTCTCGAGAGAGTTTCATCTGGTCTTCAACCAACTTAAACCTTTTTTTCGAATTCAGTAGGTGGAGGGGTCATTGGTTCTTCCACGATGAGCTTAGTTTCAATAACAGTCAAACGAGCCATCATTTGTTCCAAAGTATCATTCATCTTAGTCACTAGAGCTTCCATTGCTTTCTTTCTGGTCAGGGGTGGCCTTTCTACAAGAAAAACACCGAACTAATCAACATTCGAACCGAAACCACCTGCACAGCTAAGGACTCGACCCACAGACTTGTCCATTGACTCAAACAGGACTCAAGGACTAGCTCAGACCCGGGAAATGAACTAAGTGACTCATTTGCAAAGGGTCTCACGTGTGGAGGGGTGTCTTAGACCTAACCAGGACTATGAATCAACTCAAACCAATTTCAAAGACTTAGATTGGCCACCGGCTCGGTGTGACTAACCCGTGATTAAACCAACATGGTTCATGGGCTCGTGCAAAACACCTAGTGTGGTCTACATGGGACATTTTTTGTGCTTTGACTCGGACCAACTGGTCGACATATATGACTCGGACGCAAGAGTGAGCCTCAGTGACCCAACTAGGTCGTGTTCTATACAAGACACGTTTCACTTGAACCTTAGACAAGACTAGGCATGACTAACAAGGAAAACCACAAGCCTAACTAGGCTAGACCACACGTGATTGACTCAAACTCTATTCTAGGTTTGGGTTAGGTTCGGAACATGGTTCATTTGAGTTTCAAAATTGAACGGGATTGAATTAAAATGAGCTTTTAAATGGGCAGGATGCCGGCTATAAAAGGCTTATTTTGGTCAAAATTCTAATCCTAATTCGGCAGCATTCCAACTTAAAAACACTTTTTTCAAAAGAGGTAAGTTCAAAAGTCCGGGTTTGAAAACTTGGACTATTATTTTCGAAAAATTGGGTTGAACACGACTCAAATTTCGAAAAAAAACCAACGGGTTTATTTTTTGTTTAAAAAGATGATTTTCAAAAAAAAAAAAGAAAACAAAAGATTCGACACGGGAATCACATAGCAATTAGTCATTCGCATACAAGCATGAATGCATGAATCCTAGACTCAACTAAGTCTCGGTCGGTCTTCTAATTTGGGTCTATACATATGATCCCACTTCAGCTTGGAAGTCAAGCCCCCCAATAACCCCGTAGCTTATGGTAGAACATGTACTTGAAGTTTTAGTAGAGACCACCTTGGTACTTAAACCGGGCATAGTGGACGTCATCCCTTTACCCTGGGATCGACCCAAGGGGGAGATGACCCGAGCCTAAAGTCTCGATTTGGTTTATGCATGATAAAAAAGCAAACAAATACTAATTCAATTGATTGGCCACTATTTAAATTTTCGAGTTACACTGTCCCCAGCAGAGTCGCCAAAATGTGGATGTGGTAATTTGATGTATCCACGAAGGTTTTTCAAACACAAAGAGTCGCCACAAAATTTAAGGAAATTTGGAAACCGTTTTAGAGAAAATGGATTTGTGTGAAGTTACGTGTTGGGAAGCTCGTTCAAACACCCAACCCCGCCCGTTTTAAACAACGGCCTCTACTAATGTCAAACAATGGCCAATATTAACTGAACTAGTATTTGTCGATATGCATCCAAATCATATTAAACCCTAACATGTGAAATCAATTCTAGTGGTGTAAATGCACATAACTTCGTCAAGTGATTTAAACATGTGAGTCCATTAAGCTATTGTAGCATAAATAAACAAACAAAGATAAGAGAAAGAAATTCATTCTTACTCTAGCGGCGCTGCAACAAACATGGGTTAGATTACAATAACAATTGCAATAAAAATCAATAAGCAAACATGGCATTAAAAAATACCTATCAACGAAACAAAGGCCTCTTGGCCGAACTCCTTACACGGCCAACATGGCCTACTACGGGTGCATACATGACCTATTCTAAATCAAGTTGGGTTTTAAACAAGTGACATGTGATGAATTAATCTTATGCAAATGAAAAGAAGCAAACATGCATCCAAATCAAACAATTGTTTCACAAACGATTGGCATATGAACAAAGAAAACAAGAGGACTAAACCAAGACCTTAAAACAGCATGAGAAATGTGTCTCACGACACCATACGTGACACCAATCAACCAAACAAACAAACAAGACGAAAATTGAATAAACATGCTAACGATTTCATCTAAATTATAATTAAAACAATTATGTCTAAACATGCCTATCTAATCATGTGAACCATGCCAAACATACATAAATTAGACTAATTCTTAGCCTAGAAAGCCGAGCCACACGAGATAAACACACGGCCTACATGTGAGACAAACAAATCGACACAAACAATTCTAATTCATGCGATTTCATGCAATTCTAATTAATTAAACTTAATTAATTGAACTAACATGTGAATAAGTAACCAAATTAAATCATACAAACATGCATAATCTAATTCAAGAAATTAAGTCTCATGTTCATGCATACATCTCATAAATCATGCTAACATGTGAATTAAATCAAACGATTTCATTATTCAATTCAATTAACCATAAATTAAGTAATTAATATTACAAGATGCAAAATTTAAAATAAACATACTAATTAAACATAAAAAGAATGTTATAATTTCAGATTCAAACATTAACAATAAACTGAGCACAGATTTAAATATTCGAATAAATCTAGCAAAATTAGCTATAATCATGTGAAAACAATTCATATAACGATATAAATCGTCTAATTAGTAACAGAAATTAATCCACAAAATTAAATAGGCCATCCATCGGCATTCATCATCATACTTAATCCCATTCTCCTCCATAATTATCAAGCACAAAAATATTATCGCAAATTAAACATAATTAATACGATAAAACGATAAAACGATAACTAATGAAAGTAAACAACATTAAGAGAGGAAAGGAATGATTTTTGGCACCCTCGGCTTGCATGTATCTCGGATGCAAGCTTCTTGGTACATCTACGACGGTTTTCAAATCAACGATCGAAATCAAACTTTGAAATAAACAAACACGTTTCACGCGTTTTTCCCGACTTGCGCAGCGATTTTGAAACGATCACCACAGCTTCAATACTCAACGAATTTTCAAACGAAAGATTTTTTGGAATCCTTGAAGAACAAAGTTTTCAAGTTTCGCAAAAAAGTAGCCCTAAATTGCTTTTAAAACGATTAAAAACAACGATGAATAAGGGCTGACAGAAATGCGAGCAAGGGTAAAAAGTCGAGCAAATTAATGCTCAAAACGTTACCAATGTTGTTGTAAGAATGCACGAATCAATCAAGGACACTACCTAGATTGTGTATGTAAATTTTGGTGAATTGTAATGGATATTTGAGGGTGTTTCGATGCAATTGTCGAGAGGTATGCGGACTGCACTCTGTTTTATGGGTTCGTGCTCAAGGAAGAAGATGAAGATCTTCCTTGGGTTTTTATCAATGCTTGAGGCTATGGTTTATGTTCTTTGTGGTCTCTGATATCACAATTTTGTGTCCCTCCTTCTAAATGAGGCAAACAAAGCTTATATAGCTAGGTTAGAGGGTTTTAAAACCGGTTGGAGAATAGGAAAGTTACAAGAACTCGGTTTTGGAAAGTGATCTTATGCAACGATTTCTCTATCTTTTTTCAATCTTTCTAGCTGGCAAATGTAAGTATAGAGATATAGGGAATTTCTTACTTGATGGGCAAGGATAGAGGAAAGCTTGGAGCTCAAGAAACGAGCTCCAAGAGCCCGCAAAAACAGAGCACGAGAGAGGGCTCGGGTTGGCTTTGTTTGGGCTCATTGGGCATGGTTTTGTGGTTAGCTAGGATGGGCCATGGCCAGGACTAATGTTTTAGGGACAGGGCATGGCTACGATGTGGCTAAGGGCTAAAATATAGGTGTTTGATGTCGGGTTTGGCCTGCTCAAAACAGAGTACGGGTTTGGTGATGAGGCTGTATTGAGCTCGGGTTTTCAGAGGAAAAGGGATGGGTTTTGGGTTGCTTATGGTGGTGTTCGAAGGCTGGGATAAGGGGGGAGGAAATGGGTTGAAAGTTGCCTCGAGATTCATGCCAAAACTCGGCCCAAATCGCGTCAAAAATCTCATCACAAAACACTTCGAAAACGGGTTAAAAAACCGCTTTAAAAACTCGAACTTTCGAATTAAATAAGACGATAAATAAAAATCGTCACAAAAATCACATTTTATCTTTTTAAACCAAGAAATCAAAAATAAACAAATTTGACTTTTAAACCAAAATCAAATAAAAGCCTTTAAAAATAATTTATAACGGTAAATCGTAAATAAAAACTCCCGACTCGAATTACATTCAAATCGAATGAAATAAATTACATTTATTCCATTAATCAACCAAAATATTAAATAAATGAAATAAAAACTTTATTTCATAAATTTTCAAAGCAACAATGTAAAAAAATAAATAAACTTTTATTTCAAACCAGATTAAAATGTCAATTTAAATAACCCTTTAAATTAACAGAAACCGTCGACGTAACCTTGCTTAACACCCATGTGACATATCCGCATCACGAGTATGTCACTTTGAGAATACATGTGTCTTATCGTCATCGCGTGGCTGCTGGCGGGGTCTCTTTAAATTCCCATATCGACAGATACGAGTATCTACACATCCTTTTCTCACATTGCTATCAAATACAAGGGCTTCAGTCGTCGGATTTCGGAGTTCTGTACACCTTTGAGAT
Organism: Silene latifolia; assembly: GCF_048544455.1. Lineage (NCBI taxonomy): Eukaryota > Viridiplantae > Streptophyta > Magnoliopsida > Caryophyllales > Caryophyllaceae > Silene > Silene latifolia. Next base: position 85,940,906 of record NC_133528.1, read on the forward strand.
CGTCGTATTGTGGGGAAGATTCTAGTACAGTTTTCATATGAATTCGTTAGTTTTGGTTAAACCCTAATTTGGTAATTTAGGGGTATTTGGGAGTATTGTTGATGTTGGTTGGTAATTGTATGATTATATGTTGATAGGAGGTTATTTAGTAGAGGAACACTTTTGATCTGCTGATTGTGTCGATTTGTGGTGATTGCATTCCAGGTAGGGTTTCCCTACTCAGTTATTGTATACATGATGTTAAGATGGTTGTTGGTTGTTGGCATGTGATTATATCGTAACTGATTTGGTATTGTTGATATTGTATTTGGTTGTTGTTGATTGTCTGTGGTTCGCGAGGTGCGCCCTCGGCTGAGTGGAGTCAGTTTCGGGAGTGGCTTCACGCCCTTGATTCGCGCCTTATGGTTCCCGTCACAACTGTTGGAGTAAGTGTCCCCGACAATAATGTGATCACAATTGTCGATCATATTGATCACATATTTAAATCTCATATCAAGAATACGAAAGGGATGATACATTACATATATAGTCAACTGGTCCACACATATCGGTAATGATTGGCTGGCTAGAGTTTGACATTACTGTCGTGCGACGGTGGTGATCAGTTGATCCCTTGAGGTCACACCTAAAGGACGATTCCCTTAATTGAAAAAGGTTAATTAATTGTATGCCGATACAGATTAATTAATTCCTTAAAATTGAACAAATTTTATCATAAGAGAGAAAATGACATCTTATTATAATGTGATTAAATAAGATTTTATTTAGTAATTTAAGAAGTTATATTACTAAAATTAGTCGGTGTTTGCGAAACACGCGAGATGAGAATGATAAGTTAGTTATAATTACAAGATGTTGTGAATTATACTAACTAGTATTTAAATGACCATTTTATGAGAAAGTAATTTTGAATTACTAGTCAATTTGTTAAATGTGATTTATTTAATTTGTAAATGATATTTAATTCGTTAAATATGCATTTTAAATTAAAACATGACATAAGACATGTCTCATGTCACATGACATACAATTGTACAATTGACAAAAATAAAATGGACTCCATATTACACATCAAAACCGAAATTGGTGGGCAAGCTTTAGAAATTTTGTCTTATTCATTTGTCTTATTAATTTGTCTATGACACTTGATAGTGACTTGACAATGACAAAGCCTTACACCAATTTGCCTTGTGAAGACAAAAGGAAAAAGTGATATGGTCCATATACTCCATAGACCCACCGGTTTTTGGGTTGTAATTGAGAGGATTTTTCCTCAAAATAATTCATTCTCACATAGTTATATAAAAACTTACATTCTCTCTCTTGTTCTTCATAAAATCAAGTTTTATGAATCTAATTTGTAAAAATCAAACACTAATGATACTAGTAGTAGTATATGAGTATTAGTAACCGATTTTAAGGGAAACCACATTACAAATATCTAGTACATGTTAGTTTGTGGATTTTAGGATAGTCTTGGGTGCTACTAATTGGAGAGCTTCTATTTTGAAGTCATGAATGTTCATCCATTATTGGAAAGCTCAAGAACCAACAAGAAGGAGATCTTGTTGGTGCCCATATGATGACCGAAATTTAGATGGTGAGAAATCAATTTTCTTATCTCTTCTTATTTAGTTTGCATGCATAAGATCTAAATTAATTATATGACTAAATTAATTTGTAACATATAAGAATATGTTGTATAATGAGATATAGATTTCCAACAAGCGGTATCATGAGCGTTAGGTTGTTTGCATGCAAATCGGTTATAGTTTTCCGAGTTATACGATTAACATATAAAACTTATAAATTTGTGTTTATTATGATATATCACGAAAATAATCATGCATATTAAAGTTTCTGATCCTAAAATGTATTTAGGATATTTTGGTTAATTTATGGATTTTTATTGTTCATTTTATATAACAATGGCATTAAAATGTGATTTTATGATAAAAATGTCATTTTCGGACTAAAATTAGCTAAACTTCGAATTTTCCAGTGGTTTTTGGATATGTTTTCACATATATTATGTTTAGATGACCTGTAAAGTTTCATAATTTTTGGAGTTCTTATGCTCGAAATATGGATTTTTCATGATAAAAATCGAATTTAAATGAAAAATAGGTTAATATGATAAATATTTCGAATCTGGTCATATATATTTAGTATGTTGTCACATGCAATTTTATAAGATGTGTGTAAAATAATAGGCTATAATGAAGTCTTTATGCATGATTTATGAATTTTTGATGAAAAATAACATAAATAGTGACTTAATTAGTGAATAATTGCTAAAACATACTTCATGACTAAGGAAAAACGTCACATGTTGCATTTTATTACCTATTTCAGATCTAAAATTGAAAAGTTGATAAATATAATTTTTCTCATGTTTTTATGATTATATTTGATAAATCCGATAAACCGCAACAATGTTTTTCCCGATAAATTTTCGAAATTTTAACCTAAGTTTTTGAACATTATGAATGTCATGGTATTTTTCCAGAATGTTCATGAGTTTAAATTTCAAATTTTGAATTTATTTGAAATTTTTATGATTTATTTGGAGTTTATGGCATTTTATTGTAATTTTGAGTCCATTAATGAACAAATTTTAAGAAATAAAAGTTAATTATTGTCAATATGTTAGTGGAGACTAATTTTGAGTCCTACGTTGGTTAGGGTAATTAACTTGTGCATAAATATGATTTTATATAATTTATTGTGATTTTAAAATGTTGAATCACGCAAATCCGTAAAAACCATTTAATATACGATATTGGCTCCTTAAAGGCGATTTAGCATAAAATTGAGCATGTTCATACATATTATAATGCTGCATTTTATTTATGATTGTCATAATTTTATTTTATGTAATTTTTTGAATTATGTAATTTTACTTAGTATGGCCTTAGTTTTAATTGATATTACCCGAAATGTATGGGAATATCGATTCGGTTGTAATTTATTGTGATCTCGAATCACCGTTTTGTAATTTAATAGATTTATTTTATTTTAATTACAAATGTATAATAGGAAATTATGTAATTTGTTATGTAATTTATTTATTTCGGAGTTCCTTGAAGACGGTGTCACTCAAGGAAGACGATACATAAAGACGGTGTTACCTCGAGATGCGTGCCAAAACCGAAGCTCAAGGGACCAATGGAGTTGGTTTCCGAATATGTAATAGTTAATTAGATTTTCTATTTTAGGAAGGCCATACTAGGATTTTATTTATGCTTTGCATTTTATTTATATGTTGCATGCATCGCTAAATCGCCATAACTAAACAAGCATTTTTAATCGAGTTTATCAACCGTGTCAATTACAATTATCGTAGTTCACCGCTTTAGTTCACTTAAAACGTGATAGATAATAAATTGACATGACCTCTCGCTAAAATAAACAATTGAGACTTAGCCTTACCAAAAAGTAGAAACCATGAAAACCTATTTCGTGAGGGAGTGCACTCGGCTTTACCGGGGTACAAACCTTGTTACGTTGGGGAAGTGGGTGATAAATGTCTACCCACCGAATTTATAAAGATGAGGGTTGTTTTCGGCTTTACCGATGCCCAAGTTCATGTAAATTTGGATCATGGACACATTTATTCGAAATTTGGGTTGAACTCAACGAAAGTATTCTCGACGGTTGCCGGATGTGTTTCGGGCTAAAGATAAATATTAATGTAATTTTATCGACCAAGAGTTCTAAAAGTAGAATCGATTAAAGAGTTAATCCACCGAGTTATATTGATGAGGGTTGTATTCGGCTTTACCGATGCCCAAGTTAATATGAATTTGGATCTTGGAATCATTTATCATAGTTGGGTAGAGGTCACTATGTAAATGCTTCACTTGTTATTTACAAGTATTAATAAAACGATAAATGTTAAGTTTTCCACTATTCCGTTATCATATTGTTCTATTTCTTTACCACAATTCATATACAATATCATTTCCATTTTGATTCAAATCTCCATTAAAACATCGTAACTAAAGACAAATATGAATTTGCTTCTAAAACCTCATATGAACCATTGCTAAATATCTTTTGTGAAAAGTATAGATAGAAGTTATTCATTATCAAAAAGGGCTTTTTGATTAATGACTAACATGTCAAATTACAATGGATAGTTATTCATATACTTAATTAAATTAAGTACTTTGAAACGTTAAATTGTCTTGGTAATTAGATCGTAATTGACCAAAATAAGGCAACCACTTCAATGAAAGTTTTAAGACTAAACGAATAAATTGAAGAGTAGTCTTCATGAAATTAATTTTTTTGCTTCTTTAAGCAAAGATTCATTGAAATGAGTGGGAGCATTCTCTTAAACCGTTAAGAAAAGGATGAGGTTTAAAGAAGTAAAATTAGAATGGAATTGATACAAGGTAATGTTAAAAGTAAAGTTATTGAGAATAACGATACTAAACCTATCAATCCCGACCGATAAAGTTTCCATTGTCTTAATTGTTGGACACTAGAAAGGAAACTACCCCAAATTATTGAAGAATCAACAAGTTAGTTGTGGGACATCTAATGGGACCTTCTTCTTTAAATGTTTCTTTGATTGACATAAATTTTGCTAGTACTATTTCATCAATATTAGAAACCAATGGTGGTTTTCATCATTGTATTTGATACATAGGATGATTAGAATATGACGACTAACAACAATGATGTTGAGAGATAGAGTCATTGTGTACTCAATCTAGTTTTTGGGTTTAGAGTTGTACTTAATTGTGACTATTAAGTGCATAAACTCTAAATAAGAATATAAACTTATTAAGATACAAAAGAGGTTTCACTTTTGTGACCCTATAAACCATGATTTGATGTATGGCTAGCCCATTATCAAGGTGATTATATTCTAAACCAAACTAGAATGACACATCATGTAGATGATGCAAGACTTTAATTGGTAACCCAAGATTAAACCTTAAATTTTGGAATGATGAACGCAAAGAGTTATCGAGTACTCTTGAAACCATTAGATTGTTAATCTTATGGTATATGCGTATCTTGTATTCAAAGCAAGATATCTCGTGCCTTTTGGTTGAAAAGAAGATCGAGGTTATAAATCATTGATCCAAAATAGGTTGATCATTTTCTTTTACCAACGATTTAAGTTGACGCTAATGTGTTCACTTAATAAGGTAAATAGAGAAATCTTTAAAAAAGTTCAAAGAGTTCAAGGAATCACGATTTAGTCGTGATGGGATTATCAAAGTGAAGACTTTGATATAAGCCAAATGAAATGTGATATAGTATCACAAATTAATCTCTCTTAACACACATTATGGGATAATGTGTGGTTGAATAAAGAAATCAGACGCTATTCGATATAGTTTGGACTTCGATCAAGTAACTTTGACTTATTTGATCTTTTTCGGAATTTTATCATTTTGTCTAAATTATTTTTCCACTAAATCTAAAACGAATCATATGAGATATGAAATGGTAGGGTACCATGTTTGTAAGTTTTCAAAAGAAACAAATGCTCATTTTTCCCTACTATAATCACGAGTACAACGGGTTTGCGGCTCGTGAAGCTGTCTTTCTAGAATACAAGTTTATTTCTAGAAGACAGAGTGGGAGAAATTATTCAAGAGCCACAAAAGAATTGTATGTCGCAAGAAACTTGTCTTTCTTGGCTACATGAGACGTTTTGTACGTTTTGTGTAAGACGTTGTTTCTTCAAAACCTAGGAGGTTAAAGCCATCACTTGCTGAAGATGATGAATTAGTGTTACTTTTAAGAAAGTAAAGAGCTTAAAGTAAAGAGCTTACAACTTACAAAGAAATTGTTTGATTTAAGTTACTTCTGGAAAGTAATGAATATATGACTTACATGAGAGTATTTAAGTCACAACTCAATACAAGGCTTAGAGCCATGAAAATCCGAAATAAATTCCAAGTGAATTTTTAGATATCAAAGCTTGATTGGTTGCAAAGGGTTTTGCACTAGTTGATATGCTTAAGTCTATTTGGATCTTCTTAGGGATTGTGTTTCATTATGAGATATATATAGCAAGTGAATCTAAAACCCACTTCTTCAATTAGAAGGAATGTATTCAATACATGTCTTGAGTTTTGTAGGTTCTTGCCATCCTAAGATAATATGAAACTTAAGAGAGGGTCTTAAGTAGGACATCAATGAGTTGGAATCAATGTTTTGATCATGTTATAAAACTTTTCTCGATAGGTCGAGAAGTTGTGTTTATACATGAAGTTTAGTGGGAGTTACGGTAATTTTTTAAATTAGTCTAATATGTGGATGACATATTGATCATTGGGAATGATTTAAGACTTGGAGAAATATAATACATCTTTAATATCCAGATTTATATAGATAAATCCACATGATATTAGCGTCAAATAAGAAGTCTTATGTTGATAAGATTCATGACTAGTTCAATCAAGTTGAACATATTTGATTGATTCCATTTGCTTCCGCTGCCGTATCAATTAAATGAGTAATGATGTATAACACTTCATATACATTGAGTATGATGAATTGTTTCAAATCGAATTTAAGTAATAGTTACCAAGTAAAGCCATAAAGATTACCCTTAAGTGCTTGCAGAAGCATTAAGGATGTAAAGCAAAGTATTTTTGATGCAGTTTTGTGTAAGAGTGTTACACAAATGACAATTGACAATTGAGATTACGCATGGCTTCCGACAAAGCCATAATCGAAATACATTAGGATGGTTAAGATACCATTGTGGCTATGTTGTTTAAGAAATAGATTTTCTAGAATCGTTCTAGGCAATAAAGAACAATGAGAAATATTTACAACGGAAATTGAGTATACTTGCAATCATGAGATGTGCAAGAAGGATGAGTCCCGCACACTGTGAAAACAGTGGGAGCTATTCTAAGGCTAGAAGGCCTATGTCTTGATTGGATCTCGACATGTACTCAGAAAGTTTTGTAATGCAAATGTATACATTACAAAGGAAAACGAGTATGTAGTAAGGTTCAGTAAGGAACAAGAACTTGATAAAACCTACTAACCAAAGCCTTTTCATAGGCTTAACATGATGAGTCATGTCATTTCAATTAAATTGAGATGAACAACTACATTCAAGATCAAACTGGATTGTAGAGACTTTTATACTTTGTTACATCCAAACTGGATTGATAAAAACTACTAACCAAAGCCTTCTCATAGCCTTTTATACTTTGTTACATCCAAACGGGTTGTAGAGACAATATTGAACCCCGTTAAAGTGAACCCGGATTAACATGGTATTCAGCCATAGTCACTTATATGAGGTGACGTCTCGAAGTGACTAGAGTGTGATGCGATTGATGGCAAGTTCAAGTGCTATAGAGTCATATGAGATGACTAGTCGATCACATAGGCAGACTGTTAGGAACACTTTGTCGGGCCTTATGACCTCTTATAGAGTTCTGGCAAATTTATATAGCCTGGTCGTGGTGAGAGCTACTATAGTATTCTAATGAGTCGATTCTTTTGACTAAAGACTGTTCGCCTAAGATGGCACAGTTTCAGATTAACTTTGATTTGTGTTACTACGACCTTCGTAAATGGGGTCAAATGGGCATATTTTGGGTTATGATGGCTGTGGCTAGTCGAAGGGAATGAGTGCGATAGGAATTGTCCACCCCCTTGTCAGGGTTAAAACAATATCTCAGGGCCACTCGAGGAGTAATGAACTGGAAATGCGTGGCCACGCTCGGATGGTATCTATGGTAGATAACTCCGGTCAATCAGTTATTCTCCAGATCGAGGAAACCACTCTCGATATGATCACTTGCAAGTACGACCCGAAAGACACCTTGCATTGAGTGGGAGATAGTAATAGGACAAGAGAATTGGTGACGCACACTTGTCGAGGACAAGTGGGAGATTGTTGGAGTAAGTGTCCCCGACAATAATGCGATCACAATTGTCAATCATATTGATCACATATTTAAATCTCATATCAAGAATACGAAAGGGATGATATATTACATATATAGTCAACTGATCCACACATATCGGTAATGATTGGCTGGCTAGAGTTTGACATTACTGTCGTGCGATGGTGGTGATCAGTTGATCCCTTGAAGTCACACCTAAAGGACGATTCCCTTAATTGAAAAAGGTTAATTAATTGTATGCCGATACAGATTAATTAATTCCTTAAAATTGAACAAATTTTATCATAAGAGAGAAAATGACATCTTATTATAATGTGATTAAATAAGATTTTATTTAGTAATTTAAGAAGTTATATTACTAAAATTAGTCGGTGTTTGCGAAACACGCGAGATGAGAATGATAAGTTAGTTATAATTACAAGATGTTGTGAATTATACTAACTAGTATTTAAATGACCATTTTATGAGAAAGTAATTTTGAATTACTAGTCAATTTGTTAAATGTGATTTATTTAATTTGTAAATGATATTTAATTTGTTAAATATGCATTTTAAATTAAAACATGACATAAGACATGTCTCATGTGACATGACATACAATTGTACAATTGACAAAAATAAAATGGACTCCATATTACACATCAAAACCGAAATTGGTGGGCAAGCTTTAGAAATTTTGTCTTATTCATTTGTCTTATTCATTTGTCTATGACACTTGATAGTGACTTGACAATGACAAAGCCTTACACCAATTTGTCTTGTGAAGACAAAAGGAAAAAGAAATATGGTCCATATACTCCATAGACCCACCGGTTTTTGGGTTGTAATTGAGAGGATTTTTCCTCAAAATAATTCATTCTCTCATTGTTATATAAAAACTTACATTCTTTCTCTTGTTCTTCATAAAATCAAGTTTTATGAATCTAATTTGTAAAAATAAAACATTAATGATACTAGTAGTAGTATATGAGTATTAGTAACCGATTTTAAGGTAAACCACATTACAAATATCTAGTACATGTTAGTTTGTGGATTTTGGGATAGTCTTGGGTGCTACTAATTGGAGGGTTTCTATTTTGAAGTCATGAATGTTCATCCATTATTGGAAAGCTCAAGAACCAACAAGAAGGAGATCTTGTTGGTGCCCATATGATGACCGAAATTTAGATGGTGAGAAATTGATTTTCTTATCTCTTCTTATTTAGTTTGCATGCATAAGATCTAAATTAATTATATGACTAAATTAATTTGTAACATATAAGAATATGTTGTATAATGAGATATAGATTTCCAACAACAACGAGGTTGTGCACATTAAGGAACCTGGGTTGATCGCTCGATGAAGATGAGCGGGGTTTAGGTGGGAACGGCTGTGGTCTCCCACTGGCGGTGTGGATTATTGGTTGCGATTGCTAATCTGGCAGGGCTAGACCTTTAGGCTAGCCAGATGATTGGTGATGTGACGATGTTGAAGGATTGTGACTGTGTACTTGTTGTTGTATTATCTTGTGTTGTGAATGCAGTAATTGACCCCGTTTAATTTTTTTAAAACTGTGGTGATCCATTCAGGGATGGTGAGTAGTTATTGAGCAGGTATGACTTGGATGCGCGAGGGTTAGCTGGGGATGAGTCACCACGAGTTAGCTAGTAGTCTTCCGCTGTTATGTCGAGACATTTTATTTACTTCAGTTGGTTTTTAATTTGGAACACTTGTATCGTATTGTTATCAGTTTGGTTTTGGCATGTAATCACTTAAAGTATTTATTTAAAGTATGTTCTTTGATGGTCTATTTGATATACTCTGCCTCGGGCGACCGAGATGGTAGCATTCTCATACCTTAGGTGGTCTTGGTAAGGCATCTTGGTGTATGGGGGTGTGACACTCCCAATCGCCTTACGTCTCCATAACAACAAGTAATGCACCATGTCCTCCGACATACAAGACAATACAATAAATGCAAGATACCGTATAAAATACCAGTTACCGACTCATACTATGCAATTAACCAATATCATGTTGTAATGCAATGACCATTAAAATACGACTCACATGACCATTCAAATATATTAAAACAGAATAGGATTAACCAACCTTTTAGCATACTCTGTAAGCAATATAGCTAATAATATTCTTCCATAAAACCGTCACCTAAATATAATAATTTAATAAATTTAATTACTAACTAATCTAATTAAATTAAATACGTAATTAATAAACAAAATCCGTCTTTAAACTTTCCCCCAAAACCCGTCACATACTCGGCCATGTATCCACCTAACACCACCATTTCCCACTAATCCTAGCCACCACACTCACACCCAAAATAGCCGCCGTAACCACCCCCTCCACGTTCAACCACCACCTACGACCTCCACCTCTCACAACTCCCACGACCCAGAACACCTACATACATATACACATAAACATACACATACACATACACATACGCATACACACCTTTTTAAACAACACCAAAGTAGCCACCACAACAGCCACCACTATGGGCTACCACCACCACAGTAGTCACGGCTTGACCCCACACTCTTGCCTGCCACCAGCAGCCACCACCAACAACGACAACTGCAACAACAAACCCACGACACAACAAACAAAACAGCTCGTACACCCTATGTTTACCGCCCATTTCCGCCACCTACAGCCACCCAAACTACCACTCATGACCACCACTCAATTCTCCTCTCAACCCTCGACACAACCCACCCAAGGTCAGCCCAAGAAAGTCACAAAAGGTGGGTCAAAAACTCGTCTTAAGACCGTCGCACAACCACATCTATAATGTAGATCTACTCGGTAAAATCCCTTTTTGGGCGGTCAACGGTGGTCAAATGACGGGTCAAGGTCGGTCGGGGTCGAGTCGGGTCAACGGTATAAATTAAATAATTTATAACTAAGTTTAAAACGGTTTTACCTTACGATCTCGAGGCGGAGGGACAAAAGACGATCTTCCATTTTTCTCCACTTTTCTTATCTTTTTCTCTCTTCTTTCTCTCTAATATTTCTCTCTAAATTTGTATGGTGGGAAATGAAATAGAATAAGGATGACTAGTATGGGTGGAGTATATATGTAGATGGTATGTAGGAGTATATAATACGTATGTATACGTGTTATGTATTATTATCGTTAAAACTTATTATTATTATTATTATTATTATTATTATTTTTAAACCGCAAACTTTTATTAATCAATCAAAAGTTTACAAGAAATTAGTGGGTTATTATTATTATTATTATTATTATTATTATTATTATTATTATTATTATTATTATTATTATTATTATTATTATTATTATTATTATTATTATTATTATTATTATTATTATTATTATTATTATTATTATCATCATCATCATTATTATCATTCTCATTATTGTTGTTATTATTATTGTTGTTATTATTATTATTATTATTATTATTGTTATTATTATTATTATTATTATTATTATTTTATTTTTTATTTTTTTTGCAAGAAAGTTAAACTCATTTTATTCATCCATATTGGTAAAGAAAAATGAGAAGGGATCTTACAAAAAAACCAAAGACCATCATGGACTCACAAGACAAAAGACCAAAAAACCAATACAAAAGGAGAACCAGACGTTAGTTTTTAGTTGCCAACCAATTCTGCGTGTATCTATCAAAGTTGTCCGAGAGCCTGATCTTCATCGTTTGTTGAAGAGTAGTAGAGATCTGGTCAGGAGTAGAAACGGCTCCACCGAAGATACGATTGGTTCTCTCATTCCAAATTTCATAGACCATTCCAGCCACACAACTAGCTGCCACTTTGTTCCTCCATTTTCGCTTTTTACTCCCCCCCATGAATTTGTAGAGGTAGTCTTTCACATCAATTGCATCCCATAAACCAGAAAACCCAAGCCATAGGAGCATATTACGCCTCACCTGTTGCGAGAATGGGCATCTGAAGGACAAATGCCTGTGAGTTTCTTGGGCAGCGCTGCACAGGCAACACCTATTGACATGCATAAAACCATGCAAGTTTATGTTGTCGACAGTCGGGAGTTGTCGCTGCACAGCCTGGATTGTGCACAGGCGGTGTTTGGGGATGACACTGGGAGCCTTTAGAGCATCAGCCCACCTCGTATAGTGGCCCCTGTCCCTGAAAATATGGTACGCCCTACCTACACTAAAGTTACCATTTTTTACGCAAGAATTCAGCAGCCTCTGAGCATTAGTAACTGAACCAGCAGCTTCAAGAAGAAAGTTTTTAGTTTTAGTTATGTCACGCCAGCTTTCAGCATGCCGAATCCTAGGCTGAGCCTCCCAAATAGTGTGATCGTTGAGGTTGTAAGAGCGGCTCCAGATGTCCCAAATACCGTCCCGATTTTGAGTAAGTTGCCACACCCACTTGCTGAGAAGCGCTTTGTTCCAGCTAAGAAGTTCCTTAACATTGTAGCCTCCCTCTATCCAAGGCTTGCAAATGGAGGACCAACTTTTAAAAGTCATCCGTCTTTGCATCCCAAGGGTCCCCCAAAAATAGTCCTTACAGAACTTGTTGACTATTTTGATGATGTGAGAAGGCAAGAGCAAGACAGAGCACCAAAAATTTTCCAAGCCACAGACGACCGCATTAATGAGTTGTAGTTTCCCGGCATAGGAGAGAAGGTTGCCAGACCAATGGTGAATAGAGCCCTGGATTTTATCGACCATCGTGTTGAACATACTGGAGGATAGTCGTCCAGGATTCATAGTGATGCCAAGGTAGCGGAAAGGGAAAGCATCTTCAGTGTAGCCAGTGAGTACTTTTATTTGCCGTTTCATCTCGTCATGAACACCACCATAGTAGATGCTAGTTTTGGCTGGATTAGCATATAAACCCGAGATAGAGGCAAAGGAGTCGAGGCAATTTGCAGCCGCCACCACTGAAGGAGTGTCACCCCTCACGAAGATCATGAGATCATCGGCGAAAATCAGGTGGTTGAGCTTAAGTTTCACGCATTTGGGGTGATAGGAGACCTGATGGAGGAGATGAATGCGCCGTAAGTGTCTTGAAAGCATTTCCATCCCAAGGACAAAAATATAAGGTGAAATTGGGTCCCCTTGTAGGGTTAGATCCGTATAAAACCCTTTCTTTTTAGGATTATAACGCAAAATTTATATGTAGATTATAGTCATGAAACGAAATTAACAATGAAAACGATAAAAATTATAGAAATAACCTTCGGTCCTAGTGCAAAAGGCAATGAGAGATCAAGTTAGATCTCCTCCTAATCGTTGCACCCAAGATATCCGAGTAATGCCCTTGTGCTAGAGAGAATCCCCTAATTGCCTTGCAATATCGAGGGGATTATTTTGTGAGTTTGTGTTGGATGAGAGATCCGGGATTCAGGAGGCACAATTCCCAAAACCCTAATATTTTTTAGCAAATGAATTAGGTTAGAAGTGAAAGGAGAAAGCTCTCCTTATGGCCTCTCTAATTCGGCCAAACCGAATGGATCAAGGGGAAGTGGGCTTCCACTTCCTCTTAATTTAAACTTGTGGTCCGGTTCATAATTCGCTAAGTGTATATGACACGGTCTAATTATAAACTGTCATCGGTTATCGGATATTAAAGCATCAACCAATTACACGGATTAGTTGAATTATTTAATACGTGTCCGACAAAGACAATATCGTATAATTATATTTATCCAATATACATTAATCAAATATAAATCGCTTATATTTAATTTTACGAATTAACTGGTTAATTCGCCTTAGCCCATGATATTTAATCCGTATTAAATATTATATCTCAACATCACATTTTAACTAATTATTAGTCAAATAACTCAGACTAACTGGTTAGTCAAAATTGGCATCTACATGACTGTATTTTCATACCGTCACATCACTCAAACGTATCCTATAGGTGTGACTTTTAGGGACCAGTTGATCACCGCCATCTGTATGACAATAACGTCAAACTTATCTAGCAAGCCAACCGTTATTGATAAACGTGGATCAACTGATAATGATACCAAAAGTATGCCCTTTGATCCTTTTAGAGGTTTGTAAGTCCTTGCCTAACTCCAGATTTGCCCGGGAAAAAACCGCATTGGCTGCCATTGATCTTCAGGGTGAACCAAGGAGACGTAATGCAGCCCATAACCCATTTAATAAAAGTCGTAGAGAAGTTGAGCCCCGTGAGCATGTTGGAGATAAAATCCCATTGAATGGAGTCGAAAGCCTTTCGAATATCTACCTTAATGAGGCACCTGGGGGAAATGGCGCTCTGGTTGTTGCTTTTAATAAGGTTTTGGGTCATCATGATATTTTCAAAAATATTGCGTCCCTTGA